>NC_056743.1:1222783077-1222808163 GCF_019279795.1 Protopterus annectens
CTGTATTCTTCCTTTATAAGGACCGTTATTGAGTACAATGTCCTTTTTGGCATGTACTTCGCAAAGCACATGTAGCAGCTGGAGAGACCACAGAGGTTTCTCACAAGGAGAATCCAGGGCCTCAAACATCTACCATACACAGATAGGCTAAGAGCCCTATTCTTCTACTCGGTTTCATACAAACTCCTCAGAGGTGACCTCTGGCATACAAGCCGATCACGGACCCCACCTTGATGGGACTGCTGCATAACCGCAAGTCAAGTTCCACTTGAGTAATCCGCACATGCGGTCTCAACCTGGTCTGTGACATCAACAAGACTTGGTGCAACAGATTTGTGTTCCAGAGACTCCCACATCTATGGAATAAACTCCCTTTCCATATTAAGTAGAGTACCTCTTTACCAGTTTTTAATACTTATAGGTATATTCTTATCCTGTCTCTTCCATCTAGCTATACATCCTTACACCATAGTCTTCCAAAGTTCACTAATCTATTCCTGTCTTAATAATCTCAACATGTTAACGGACATCCTCCATCATACTTCCATGATCTCTGTAAAAGACAACACTCTAAAAATACTAATTCTTCTACTCATTACTTCCCTTTCTCTCACTCTGCCCTATTCCTTAACCTCCTATGAAACTAAACTCAATTTCCACTTCAACAACTCTCCTAAACATACAACCTCAAATTTCAAAAGCCTAAACTTTTCTCAATTAAACATCACATCTACCTCTAGTTACCTCTTAGCTAAATACCACAGATTGTCTCACATAAAAAGTCAGAACCTCTTGATTAGAAAACTAAAATACTTACTAAACTTCCCTAACAAATGCTACTTGCTATACAACCACTCTACCTTGGTAGATGGTGACATCCACCCCAACCCTGGTCATTCTAATTTTTCAGCTGAGGCTACACCTGTTTCTCTACACACTTCTCATCAATCACCAACCTCCAACACAAATACTCTACTCATAGGACACCTTAACATCCAAAGCGTCAATAACAAAATAACCCTACTCCACTCTCTTCTTGATCACCACTCCTTCGACATTCTTTGTTTAACAGAAACCTGGTTAAAACCCTTTACTAAAGACACTGAAATCATACCACCAGGTTATAATACCTTGAGACTCGACCGCAATGGTAAAAAGGCGGAGGTAGCACTGTGTTCAAAACAGAACTAAAAATAACATTAGTACCCTATGAGAATGTTGGATTTACTAAAACTGAACTTCTTATCTCAAAGCTGCAACTAAACCTCAAAAAATCTATCTATATCATCTGTATATATCTACCCCCTGGAAATAACGCTACTACCATAGAAAATATCCTCAGTTGGGCCTCATCCACCTACCCACAAGAAACCATAATATTAGGAGACCTCAACTTAGACTGGTCCTCAATATCCACTAACAACCCTGCATCCCATATTAATCTCCACGGCTTCACTCAAACAATTAACACCACTACTAGGATTAACAAAACTAGTAACAAAGAAAGTATTCTTGATTGGATTTTGGTTAACAAACCTCTAGTCAAATATCAGTCTGGAACACTACCTGATGACATTAGTGACCACAACCTAACCTATATTATTAGACAAAAAAATACCTCTAACTACTATCCTTTATATAGGACCCTACGTAACCTCAAATGCTTCAACCCAACCCAATTTAAAACTGAACTAAAGGCTTGTAACTGGAACCCACTAAAAACACTTCCTCTTCAAGAAGCTGTTAATTACTTTAACAACACATTCCTAACTATTCTTGATTATCATGCACCAAAACGTTCTATAAGAATTAAGGCTAAGCCAGCCCCCTGGCTAACGAAAGAGACTAGACAAAAAATGTCACTCAGAAACAAATCTTGGTTAAATTGGCGAACTAGCAAATCTCCCATAGACCAACAGACTTTCAGGCATCTGAGAAACAATACCAAAAAATCAATCCTCTCTGACAAAAAGAACTATTATAGCAATCTTCAGCAAGTAAATCACAATAATCCTCAAAAATTCTGGTCAACCCTAAATAGACTTCTTCACCCTGGACAGACTACCACCCCCCCCCTTCTGGGTCTGATAAAACCTCTCCCCTTGATACTGCCAACACTTTCAACTCATTCTTCATTAATACTATTAATTCCTTGGCCTCCCATCTATCCAGTGACAATACCAACATTCATGACCATACATCCTCCAAACTACCAACCTTTAAGCTTCAACCCATCTCCACTACCTTTATACAGAGATGCATTCTCAAACTTAAACCTTGCACCCCCTCAGCTGACCAACTTCCTTCTGAATTCCTTCAAATAGCAGCCTCTGAAATAGCTTATCCCATATCAATTCTCATTAATAGGACCATAAACGAAGAAACCATCCCTGATGTATGGAAAATCTCTTACATTATACCATTACATAAAGGATGAAACTCCTTTGAACATTCTAACTATAGACCCATAGCACTATTGTCCCCTCTCGCTAAAATAATGGAAAAATGTGTCCACCATCAGTTAATAAACCACCTTTTACAAAATAAAATACTGACAAACTGTCAACATGGCTTTAGGCCCTATCATAGCACAACTACTGCTCTACTCTCCTTTACAGATATTATTAACAATAATCGCAACAATAATATCCTGTCTTCTGCTCTCTTCATTGACCTGTCCAAAGCCTTTGACATGGTTAACCACTCTCTCCTACTAAAAATTCTCGAATTTCTTTCCTTAGGACCTGAGGCTATCCACTAGTTCAGCTCATATCTCACTAACAGGAAACAAGCTGTCCTCTGGGATAACAAACTCTCATCTCTTCTACCAATCTCACTTGGAGTCCCCCAAGGCTCTATTCTTGGACCACTTCTTTTGTCCCTCTTTATAAATGACTTACAATTAGCCATTCCACAGGCTACCTGCATTCAATATGCTGATGACTCCACACTTATTTGCTCTGCTAAATCCATTTCTGAACTTCAAGCTAACACTCAAGCTGTATTTTCTAAAGTTGAAACTTGGTTCCTAAAACGCTGTCTACTCCTAAACGCAAAAAAGACCAAACTACTTCTCTTTAAACCTACTACCAGATCCCCTACATTTGACTTCTCCATTGTGTCGAATAATGGAACCATTATATCACCTGACCCTACTACCAAATTGCTAGGTGTCACGATTGACAACAATCTCTCCTTCGACTTTCATATCAATAATACCATTAAATCTGTAAACAGGAAACTTGGCTCTCTTTATAGAATCAAAACTTTTTTAACCTTCCCAGCAAAAGTAAATCTTGTCCACTCCCATCTTATTTCCACTCTTCTGTATGCCTCACCTATCTACACTAATCTCAAGAAAAACAATCTCTCTAAACTATCTACCACCTACAATAACATAGCTAGATTTGTTACCGGAAAACAATTTAGAACCCACCATTGTCAGAATCTGCAACAACTTAACTGGCTTGAACTGACAAACATGTTGCTTCTATCCCAACTTATGTTTGTCCAAAGAGCCTTTTACCAACCTCTTAATACTCCTGCTCTTTCTAACCTCTTAAGCCCCTACTCAAACCTGAACTCTCTCCGCTCTTCTAGCAAACTGCTAGTTACCTTAACCAAATGTAATAACCTTGCTGGTGATTCCCTTTTCTCAAATGCCATTGGGAAACACTGGAATAAACTTCCTCCCGAACTTACTTCAATTGCATCTACGGCTCTGTTTAAACAAAAACTAAAAGTCCACCTTAAAAACCACTGGATATGTTCCTGCTCTAAACCTGATTAAAATTTTCTTGGCTCTTTCTCCTCCTCATGAATATTTGTCTCTCTCTTTCTGGCTTTACTTATCTCTTTAATCTGTACCTTGTTTTGCTTAATGTTTTCTCTTTTCCTTGGTCTCTTGCTTTCTCTAAATTGATTCCATAGATGACATTATGTTGAACATGTGCTTTATACCTTTAAATATAATTAGTTATTCTTGTCTTGAGTGAAATACCTACCACTTTTTAACCTGTTTGTTAATCTGTTATTATGTATTTGTTGTTTTGTTGTATTCCGTCCTGTCTACATGTGGAGCTTTTCTCCCCGGGCCTCTACTGAAAATGGAAATATATCCAGATAGACTAGCCCGGTTAACAAATGTAAAATAAATAAATAAATAAATAAAACCTGGATAACTGGATGGAAAACAGAAAATATATCCCTGGTATTTAACCCATGTCCCTGTTGGACAGAGGCATTGGGTGCTGATTTGTCAAAACATGGGCTAAAACTTTGGCTAGGCTTATAAGGGCCTCAGGGCCAATAGTCTAGTAACCTCCTATGATCCTATGTTATGCTATATGTAAACTAAAACTTAAGACCCATACAAGAAGCCGAAATTGTATAAATTAGCCAAATGACAACAAACATTTAGCGTGTTAGGTGGACCTTCTTTACTGGCTTCATTATACTTTTTTATCTCGTATCTGTGTTTTAAAGGCTAAACAATAGGATTCTGAGACCCAGGAAGGTGGAACAGGTTCATTTTCTAGAGGATTCTTTACGATGATATACTGTGACAGGACAAGATTCCAAACAACCAAAAATTGCCATCCAAAGAAGACGAATACTTCAGTCACTGAAGCGATAAGAAATGTAACTGTTTATTTAGACAACTGACGCATTACTGACATACTGCAGCATATTTAAATTGCCTGCATTTACTGAGGCTGTCATTTTATGGCCACATAAGGGACAACATTATTTGCAGATGATGTTCATTATTTTTTCGTAGAACTAGCAATTTCTGTAAATCAGATATGGCTATAGAAGGAATTAGTAAGGCATGTAGGGTGCAGCGACTTTGCTTACTGCTTCATAAGCTTTGGCATTGTTTTTTTTCTGTTTCTGTTTTAATAGTTAGACTAGTGTTAATTTTCTGATAGGTATGTAATGTATCATTTGAATAGTTAGATTAACAGGCATAGAATATGTTGTTATTGTTTTTTTCTGTTTGGTGTATTTTATGATGGGTACAAAGCTGTAGGCATGCGGGATCTAAACTGCATGCATTGTAGTATGTATGTATATGATTTGATGACATCACTGACTGACCAGCTCACTCTTCCCACCAAACATCCATGCAGTTAGGCATCAGACTCATCAAAGGTGACTGTCAGATTGAATAATACATTGCAGTTTTGGAGCATTTAACGCCAAGATGTTGAAGGCTGCTAAAACATATACCCAGCAATACTGTAAAGAATGGGAGACGATTTTCTTTTCAGAGGTTGGCTAGCACCCATTGAGAGTAATGCAGTTAAATAAATTTTGCTTGTATTGTCAAGTAGAAATCATGACAAAATACAGCAATCTGAAAAAGCACTGCAAAACAGTTAAGGAACCGTTTCACAGTACCAGCCAGAAAAGCATTACATTTCCAACTGTTGCTCACATGGCTGCTAATCCCGCTCAAAATGCTGATGGCATGCTTGCTATGGCCATTGTTCACTACCTGCCATTGACCATTTGGGTGAAGTTGTGAAGAAAGTGTTTGCTGATTCCAAAGCAGCGACTGATTTTAAGTTACATCGTACGAAGTGTGCGGAAATAAGAAAATAAATCTTGGATCCACATTTTCTGCAGTGCCTAACCGACGAGCTTGGAAACAGCAAATACAGTCTGCTCCTTGATGAATCCACAGATACCAGTGTGTCAAAGTATTTGGGCGTTGTGATACATTACTTCAGTGTCTCGAAAGGTGGTTAGATCATATCAACATTTCTTGGTCTTGCTCCCTTGAAATGCAATTGCATGAATTGAGTTGTTGTAACAATGTGGAATCAAGTTATCTAACTTGATTGGCATTGGCACAGATAATGTGACAGCTATGACTGGAGTGAATAATGGATTGCACCAAATTATGAAACAAGAGCACAATTTTTGCCGCATTTAGTGTTGGTGCGCTGTACTTGTCACTCCTTGCAACCGGCAATTTCACATGCTTCAAGTGAGTCACTATCACGGAATATAGAATTTCTTGTCAGAAAAATGTACAACTGGTTTTCAATATCACCAAACCGAAAAGCAGCATACAGAGAGATTTATCAGGTTATCGACTGTGGAGAAGAGCCACTGAAAATAACCGAGACGTGCTACCCGGTGGCTATCTACCGAGCACGCAGTAACCAGGATTCTCAGCCAATGGAGTGAAGTGAAACTCCACTTTGAACTTGCAAAAAAGAACGAACATTGTTATATGGCCGACATGCTATATGAAATGTTCAAAGACGAAAAAAATTGATTCTATATAACGTATTTGAAATTGAGCTTGACTGACATGCAAGTAGCATTTGAAGGTGAAAAAACAGATCAAGCTAAGTTGCTAAGTAGTCTGATACTGCTACTTCAGTCAGTTTGCTGTAGAGTATTGGTACCAGCAGTTCACGCAGACATCTTCAAACAAGCACTGCTGATTTTGTGAACTATTCAGCATATCTTGGATACAACTATGAGAATGGGATTAAACAAGCAAAGTTGAGCAAGAACGATGAAATCCTCTTACGCAAGAGGTGCATCGACTTCACAGTTGCGCTGAGCAAAGAAATGCAGGACAGGCTGCCAATCAGTGTGGGAATTCTGCAGCGAATGGCACTATTCAGTGTAGATGAAACTTTAAGAAGCATCAAGAGCAATGAAATTGTTCAGGTTGCTGTTATTGGGATATTCTCCTGACAAAATAGACAGCATACTTGCTCAATGGAAAAAATTCAGTTTGTGAAGTGGGTCAACACCTCTGACACCGTACTATTTTGGGCTGAGGCGAACAAATTTCGAGATACAGCAAACAATACCCCATATTCTGACCTGTGTGACTTGGCTATAACAGTATTGTTTTTGCCTCATTCAAATGCCCAAACTGAAAGAGTTTTCAACCAGATGAAACATTGTGAAGTTGAAATTACGAAATCATATGAGCCTACTCACTTTGAATTCAATACTGAGAGAGAGAAATATGGCCTCAAAACTGTCAGAAAATCTTGTCACACGTATTGTTTGCTGGACACAGTGACTCGTTTGATTGGGACAAATGAAGCTTATTCTTTCAAGAAGCCACAAAACAGCTCTGAATTCTCTGCGCTGTCCGCCTCCAGATCTTCGTTGCAGCAGACACTGTTGATGATGGTAAAGATGACAAGGATGAAGAATGGCTGTGGGGAAATACTGACATAATTTTGCTGATGTAAGATTTCTGTATCTTTTCAGTTAAAACTTAAATAACAATGTTATTTGGAAATAATATATGTATTAATTTCTCACAGATTTTTATTTGAAGCATTTGACAGTTTTTCTTGTGCACATATTTGTCTTTCCACTAATTTCTCTTTTACTCTTTCTAAATATCTTCCATCTAGAAGATCTGAGCTTCTTGCTTTATACTAACAATATATAATTTCTTCCTAAACTTCAATAGTCCATTTATCATCTTTATGGATCTTTTTTGCCTGTCAGTTTTTGTGTTTTTTTATGGATTTCTTCCTCCTTCTACAACAGGGGCACCACCTTCCCCAAGCCTGTCACAATGTATGTAATAAGATTGGGCACTTTTATTTTATCCTGGGACCTGTGCGCCCGACTGTATTTTTTAACCTACTGTTCTGCATGCTATGGGTGGCACAGTGGCACAGCAGGGTTTACCATCAAATGGTCGACAGTAACATGCTCGACAGCCACCTCCTTGACCATGGTAGCAGCGACTGTCAGAATGTTGACATTCATTTGTACGTCCATTTAAAAGGACGTACATGGGCAGGGAGTTTCAGCATATATTACAATGGGAGATTTCCACCTTAAGGTCGACAGAATTTGTTGACATTGCTGAATTGATCATACAAACTACTTCATATTAATGAGTCGATGTTATTTGTCGTGGAAATCATTGTTCGTGGACATGATTTTCAGCCTTTTGATAGTAAACTGCACAGCAGTGCTGTCGCCTCACAGCAAAAGGTTCCCCAGTTTGATTCTCAACTGGGGCACTTTCTCTGAGGAGTCTGCATGTCCTCACTATGTTCGCATGAGTTTCCTCCGTGTGCTCTGGTTTCCTTCCACTTTCCAAAGACATGGAGTAGGTGGATTGGACACACTAAATTGGCCATTGGTGTGAGTGTGCATGTCAGTGTATGGTGTGAAAGAACTGCCATGGCAGGGCTAGCCACTCGGCAGTGTAAACCTTGGCTCTAGATGATTGTCACTGTTGAAGTGACACCTTGAGCCCATCTGCAAAAATGGGAAAAAAAGGGTTGTGGATGGATGGATTTGGAAATAAAGCACTTTATAACTAGTTTACTGGCAGGCCCAGCTGCTGGAATTAACGTTTATAACAGAGAGTCAATTTTTTTCCAGGGGCAGAGCCCTGGACTAATATACTATTTCTTTTGTCCAAAAATCTAGCTACTTTTTGAGATGACCAGTTGGCAACCCTGAAAGTAATTGAAGTCCATTTTTTAGATAAAGCCACTAGTAGTCCATTTTCTAAGCGCAATAATGCCTTAGAATAAATGCCTTAATGTGTGTTAACATTTATTTATTTTTATTCGCAGTTGGTTAACCAGGATAGTCCATTGGGCCAAAAGAACCCTTTATTCAATGGAGTCCTGGGGAGAAAAGCTCCAACACAGATTACACAAAGATTACAGAGATTTACAATTCAAACAATTTCTGATTACAAGACAGAACAAAATATTGTGGTTATAATCAAAAATACAATTTTTTTTTTTAGGAAAACATTGTTTAAGTAGGATTAAGAAGTGAGTAGATAGATGCAGAAGACTTTCAGTTTGCTAGGTACAATAAGAAATTGATTACTAGCTTCAATAATGAATTTATGAGATGGGAGACTGTAGGAAGTGGAGAATGATTATGTGGGGTGGGAGAAGGAGCATTCCCATGTGGATGTTAGGAGGGAGAGGAGTGATTTTTTAAAGGTAGGGAGGCTAGTGATGGTACGAATGGAGAGAGGGAGGGAGTTCCATAGGCGTGCTAGGGAAAAGGACAGGAGGTTTTGTCCTGGGGGACGGAGGGGCCTGTAGACTTCTATTTGTTTTGATTAGTAGATCTGAGAAGTCTTTGTGTGTGGTGTATTTTAAAGGTAGTAGACAGGGACAGACAGAGGGATGGCTGGAAAATTAGTTTCTGTGCATAGGTGAGCTGAGTGTAGGAGAGGTAGTTGGGAAGCTCTAGCCAATTTAGTTTCTGGAGAGGTGCACAGTGATGGGTTGAAGATTTGCTGCTAGTGGCAAATCTGGCTATTTTATTATAACAAGAGGATCGTTTTGTTTTGAGAGATGATTGTAGGTTTGTTAAAAGAGGGGCACCATAGAGAAGGGAAGGTAAAAGAAATGTGGTAGAGAGAATGAGCTTGGTAGCTGGGGTGAGGTATCGCTTGTGTCGGTAGAGCAGGCCGAGTTTTTGGTGTTTTTTTTATGTTTAGTAGTAGATGGGAATCGAATTTAGCTTGTCATCGATTTGAACTCCTAGTAGTTTGGTTTCAGATACCAGTTCAAGAGGTGTATTATTTTGACTAGTGATGGAGAATAGTTGTCTATCAAAGGTGTTGGTTTTAGAGGGAGTAAATATCATTAGTTTTGATTTAGCTGCATTAAGTGCAAGATGATTGTCTTTCATCCACTGTTCTGTGGTGGAGAAGGCATCTTGAGTCAGTTTTAGGAGAGTTGGGATGGATGAGGCAGCACAGATGATTGTAGAATCATCTGCGTATTGGATGATGTTAGCATAAGGGATAGAGCAGTAATAATCATTAATGAATATATTGAAGAGGAGGGGACCTAATATGGAACCTTGTGGGACACCTGTGGGGGTGTTAAGGAAGGAGGAGGTGGCTTTTTTCCACTTGACGGCTTGTTGCCTGTTGGAGAGATAGCTGGTAAACCAGTTGAGAGTTGAAGGTGATAGGTTTAGTGTAGAAAGTTTAGTAAGTAGTAGGTTATGGGAGATAGTGTCAAAGACCTTAGAGAGATCGAGTAGGGTGGTAGATACAGTGAAACCAGAATCTCTAGCTTTATTCAAGTTTCAAGGAAGGATAGGAGGGCTGTCATAGTGCTATGATTAGGTTGGAATCCGTGTTGGGTAGGAGTTAATAGGTTGTTGTCTAATAGATGGGGAAGGAGTTGAAGATGGATACATTTCTCTAGAATTTTTGAAATTGGAGAGAGGATGGCGATGGGTGGGAAGGTGGTAATGTTAGTATTGTTACCTCCTTAGTGAAGGGGAATGATGAAAGCCTTTTTCCAGAGTTGTGAAACAAGACCTTCTTGGATAGAGTGGTTGATTAGGATACTGATTGGGAGGGCAATGGCTACAGCAGCTATGCTGAGGAAATATGAGGGAATGTTATCGGGGGCATTGGTGCATGGTTTTAGCCTCTGAAGGAGTTTTTTATGGTAGAAGTAGGGATTGGTTTCAAGGGGAATGTAGGGGTTGAGAGGTTGTAGGTTGTAGAATGATAGAGTGAAGATGGAGGGGGTGTTGGGAGAGGACAAGTGGAAGTAGGAGGTGGATAGTTGTTAGAGAAGGAAGAGGTTAGTTTGGAAATACAGTTAATGAAAAAAGAGTTAAATTGGGTGGCAAGATCATTGTCTTGTACATTTGGGCTAGGGATTGGGTTTTCAGTTATACCGGGTTTTAAGAGGGTGGTTATACCTTTCCATAACTTTTGTGGGTTGGTTTTATGTTTACTTTGAAGTGAGGAGAAGTAGTTTTGACGGTCTGCTGTGATAAGCTTTTTAACCGAGTTATGAAGAGTTCTGTACTCATTGAGGGTAGTGGGAGATTTGTACTTTTGGTAGCGTGCCCAGGCTTTGTCTCTAAGTCGCATGGTAGTTAGTGTGCTTTTTGTTAGCCAGGGGGTAGTTTTGTTTTTTATTCTTCTGGTTTTTAAGGGAGCATGAGTATCTAGCAGATTTAGGAAAGTAGAATTAAAGTGTGCGATAGCATTTTCCAGGGGTAGAGTTTTTAGGGGGTACCAGTTAAGTGATTTTAGGGAGTCAGAGAAGGCTTCTGGGTTGAAGTTTTTTTTGGTATCTGGTACTGACGTAATTATGGGTAACTTGTAAGGAAGAAGGAAGATGCCTAGCAAAGATAGGAAGGTGGTCGCTTAGGGATTCAGGAAGAGTTCCACTATCAGGGTAGTAGTGGGGATGAGAGACTAAGATCCAGTCTGGAATACTGCCGCTAGTGAAGTCTTTAGAAGGCCTAGTAGTGAAGTTGATGAGTTGAGAGTAGTTATACAGGCTGATGTTAAGGGAGGGGGTAGGGGACTGAATGGAGGACCAGTTAATGTTGGTGTCTCCCATGATAATGATTTCATTAGAGATACTGGTAGAAAACCAGGAGAGGATATCTTCAAGTACAGAGATATTGTTGCCAGGGGGGTATGTAAAGGGAGGCTATGCATATAGTTTTGTGTTTATTTAATTGAAGTTGAGCTAGTATTAATTCTGCGTTGGTGAATTGGGGAATGGCTTTATTGTAGGGTGTAATGCATAGAGAGGATGAGTAGAGTAGAGCTACTCCACTGCCCTTTTTTGGGCTCTCTCTGCTCTGATAATGGAGTAATTAGGTGGTACTATCTCTACATCTTTTATGTGAGGTTTTAACCAGGTTTCAGATATGGCTAAGATGTCTGGTTTGTTGTGGTGTAGCCAGGCTTGTAGGTTTGGAATTTTGTTAGCTAAGCTTTGTGCATTGAGGAATGCTAGTAGGATGGATTTAGATGTAGAGTGGGAGGTGTTTGGGCCTGGGTTAGGGTGAATAGCTCCAGATAAAAGTAGGGATGTTAGAAGTTGGATTATGTAGTAGAGGTGTTTGTTTTTTTTCATAAGTAGTGTGTATAGAAAGAGTTGTGGGATATATGGAGAGTAGAGTGGGTGTTGAGGTTTTATAAGGAGAGATAAGTTTGTAATGAAAGCACAGATTGTGGTTGATGGGATAAAGTGCAGGAGATATTGATATGAGTGTGTAGGAGTGAGGTGTGTTTAGAGAGCAGGTTGTGTGAAAGAGTGGGATGTGAGTTAAGGGGTTAGGCTGGCTAAGGTAGTAGATGCAGGTTATGTTCAGTAAGAGAAGTAGTTGAATTGAGAAGGATGTATATTTTGAAGACATGTTTAGGTTTTTTGAGAATTATATAGTTAACACTAAGGAAGAATTGAGATATGTTGTAAATGACTAACACTAAGGACGAAGTAGGATTTGTGGTGAATTGAAGTTGTGAAGTGGAGGGGATAGGAGGAGGAAGGGGTGGAGTTTAGTAGTTGGAGAGGAAGTAGGAGTGGCTATGTGGGTATAAGTGTAGAGGTAGTGGAGGTGGCTGGGAATTGGGGGTAGGGTAGGGGAGCAGAGTAAGCCCACAGGGCGAATGGAGCGGGTAAGATCCAAAAGAAAACCAGCAGCAGAAAAAGTATCAGCCACTGCAAATGAGATAGAAAGATAAGCCGGTATAGTAGATGTAAAATTAGGTAAGGAGAGATAACTATCAGGAATGAAAATAATGAGTTCAATTTAGTTATGGAATGTTGTACATGGGATAAATTACCAGGTTGTTAACAGTGATAATACTGGTTCTTAATCTATTTAGACAGCTTCATAGGAGAGGAGCCAAGTAAGATAAAAGTTGTACTGTCTTATGGTTGGTAGGTGCTGCCACCTAGTGGTGAAAGAGAAGAAAGCAGGCAGGAAAGGGGTATGGGATACCTATCCTTCACTGAGAGAAATATGTAGGACACAGTTGATGTGGGGGGGGGGGGTATTTTCATTTGGTCCGTGGTAGGCTGCTGAATCGCTTACAAGGGAAATTAAAGAAAAATATAAGAGTTATTAAGTAGGTAGTTACAAAGACAGTAGTTGGTTTAAGGCTACCTGCATTCACAATATTTACTTTAGGGCAGACTTCACGGTAGTTCTTTAGCCCAATCTTAGCCGGCAGCTCCAGGGAAATGTCAGAGGTAATTGCATGAGGTATTCCTTAGGTTTTTGAGGTATGGAGGGAGCTTCTGGAGGGAGCTTCTGGTGAGAGGAACTGTAAAATGAGAGGAGAGACAATCTAGGTTAGGTTCTATAGAAGGTTATAGTTGCAGGTGAATAGAGGAAGGAGTACAAGGGGGATATTCAGAAGAGGAGGAGAAGTATACTAGTAGTGTAATAGGTAATACAGAGCTTAAGGGATAGATGTAGAAGTAGTATAGAAGGAAGATAGAGAGCTCAAGGAATAGACATAGAAGTAGGGAAACATAAAGGGAGAGCGGTGTAGGAGAATAGTAGTAAAAGGCAGCAGAGGCACAGTAATTGGATATTGCAGATTAAATTATGAAATGATACAGGGTTAATAATACAGTCACTCTACAAAAACCAGCTCTACAACAGTACCCCAATCAGGTAGAAAGGATAGGGGAATTAACAGAAGTAGCGAACCAACAATCAGAGGAATATTAAGTCAGTTATAGCAATAATAAAGCAAATACAGGCATATAATGCACTTAACAAGGTTATTTAAATGATAATACAGAGCACCTTATAAATACAGTTGACTTTACAGAGAAAACTAGCACATTATATTCTGCCAAGGCTGTCTAGACATCAATAATAGCATAGAAATATCCAAACACAGTCTTAAGCACTACCTAGACTTATCTAAAAAGTCTTTAACACGACCTAGAAATATCAAAATGGTATCTGTACATGATTATGCCTTCTCCATTTGTCAGGTAGACAGAGCATTTGATTAAGCAGTTACAGGCAGATAAAGCACTTAGAAAAGCAATTAAGAGGCAATGCACAGCACCAAAAAATAAAACATAGCATAACAGAGAACAACGTAGAATATTGTAATATGCCAAGGCTATCTAAGCATTAAGACTGTATATATAATAAAGCAGAACCATATGCGCTACCTAAGTGTACCATAAAAGGGATTCTGAGGGAGGCTGTGTCGTGCCTAAGCTATGGCTAAGGCTGACTAAACATTAAAAGTGTAGATAAACCTAAACGGAGCCATATGCAATACCTGAGAGTACCATATAAGGTGGTCGAGCACTAAAAATCTGCTTTAGGTAAGTTGTTTTAAATACTGGCCAGAGGGATGAGTTGCGAGCAAGTACTACTGCACTCGTGTGTGAGGACTTGTACGCATATTACGACCCATTTTGGTGGTGTTCTTAGCTTGTTCAGCATGGATAGCTTGCAATGCTAAAGGAAGAAGTCATGAATGGAATCACACAGTGATTAAATACAATAAGGGGGATAGACAGAGTAACCAAGCCTAATTCGCAATGCCTTAGGAAAGTAGACAAACACCAGGCATCGGAAAAGTTCCTTACTTTGTAGGACTACAAAAACGCTGTAAAATGAGGTCCACGTGTAGGGAAATATAGACTGTTTGGGAGAGTGAGCACAGCAAAAGCCTTTAATTAGAATTTGTTCAGTCCTATGTTATTGCGCCGCCTTTTAGATGGCGTACGAGATAATGCTAGTGTTATGGTAGTAATTGGGAGAAAAAGGTTATGCAAAGGAACCAAAAGTCGATTCGGTAAGCGAAATGCGATCGCAAGAAAGTATTGCAAACAGTTTAGTGGCTAATGCTATTATGAACACACAAAACTGTAGATAGCTATAAACAATGTCGAAGGCACTGTAATAAGAGTATTTAAGTAATTCAAACAAGTTTACATGATATGATGAGCCTTAAATAAAACATAGTAACCATAATGTTCCAAACTTACCAGGAGGAAAAACATGTAATTAATGCCCTTCTAGGGGTGTAGAGGCCCTCTGCTTGCAGCGTTAGGCCTCATAACACCCCTGGGCAGGCATTAATTACACATTAACACATACCCCGGAGGGCATTATTGCTTGCTTAGACTACACTGTCTTGTAGGGTGGCTCTCGTTATGTTGACACACCCCTTTTGTAACAAACTGTGGAATGATGTCTACACCCACTAATACTCCAGGACATTAATTAAAGTCCTACAAGATAGGGCGGTCTGAAATGAAATATCGCCTTCTTATTTTACAGTCATAGAATTAGATTTAAAATGTCGTGTAATTTTGTGGCAGGAGATAATGCTGCATCTGGTGCTCATTGTCACTGCAGGTAATACTGTTTATTTTCTGTTGAGTGGTTTGGGTTTTTCAGGAGTAAAAGTACATACCCGCTTTATTTAGGGTTACCAGGTAAAGTTCTGATGATTTTTTACCTATGGTTTGAGTTAATTCACAGACTGATGGTTGGATCATTGGGAAGCAAATTGGTTAACCAGGATCAAGTATAGACTTCTGGTAGTATGTTATCATTCTACCGAACTGAAATGCTTTAAGACTCGATATTAATTAGAAGAGACTATCCACCCATAGGCTTGTTTTTTCCACTATGTGATGCATGAATGGATGTCTGTGTACACGTCTGCAGTTTCGGAATCCCTTGAATTCTGTCGGATTATGTCACATTGTTTTTCTCCTTAGTGGCAAGCAAAATGTAATATATTAGTAGTATTGGGGAAGAAGCATTCAGCAGGGCAGACCTTACAGCAGAAGTTGGTGGTAGGTTTTAAATAAGTAGCACTCATCTTTTCTAGACAATGCATACATGTTTATTGATCAGGATAGACTGTTCCACAGAAACAGTATGCTTCTCAGGCTGGGCATTTATTATATAGAAAGCAAAGCATTTATTAACAGTAAAAAAGAAAATTTGACTGCTGCAGTTCAACCACCTCATTTTCATTTGCTGTTGTTGTTGTCTTGAAGTGTCTGTGATAACATATCTGTGTTGACAGCGCTTTACATGGTTAACAGCCTTTACTGCTGTTACTTAAAACTGCACTGAAGTGATTCAGCCTGATACTCAACTGACCCCCACCCACTGTTGCAGTGCTAGGAATTGGTGTGGTCTAAAATTAAATATCACTTACCTCTGCTCTAAGATGGCTTATATAGCCTGTTAATGAAAAAACATCACAGATTTCCTCTCTAATCAACATTTCCTTATGAACTGCACTTCTGAAATCAGTAATAGATGTGTTACTGCAATAAGATATTCAGTGAGCCAGCTAATTAACACACATAATATATACCAAAGCAGGGTTGTGGGGGGGGGGGACCCTGCCCAAGCAGCGGATGGCTACATTTATATTTGTGTGGTAATATAGTACATGCATTACAACTTTCATATACTGCAGTTCAGCATGTACCACTTTATTGTACTAATTGTTCTAGTCGCCTTTGCATACCGCAGTTCCAATAATGATGGGTAATGTGTTCTTCCTTATGTCACATGCATTGCTATGTATCTCGAAGTACAAAGAAAAAGAACTTCAACTTCAGTCATAAGACAGCAATATTATAAGTACTGTGTGCTTGTGTGTGTCAGTGCATACAAAACCACATGCAAAAGCACAAACAACTAATAGTTTCAACATATTGTTATTGTTGCATTGCCATCAGATTACTTTTTACACAATTTTTAATGAATGCTACAAGGTCCATGTGAGTGTAATTAAAATTAATAACAGTAAAGTAAATGCTTTATTTACTGCAAACATTGTACATCACCATTTCATTTTTTTTTTTGGGTACAGAAGTCATTTTCTTTATGTTACAAAAAAATATTAATGTTGACAAGTTCAATTGCAAGTAAATGTCATTGAACTGACTACATTTTTTAATTCTGTATATGCTATGCAATTAGCAAGGCAACAATTTTGAAATGTTTTGTTGTAAGTATAACTGTAGGTAGTAACCAAAAACACAGTGTGTATACATGCAGCCACTAAAGCAACCAGGAATAAAAAAAAAAGGCTGATGTAGTAGTCATTCTGGCTTCCAGAAGTCACTTTCAAAGTGAACACTCCAATGTAGTAGCTTTTATTAAGTGTAAAACCTTAAAATAAAAAATGGTTAGCTCTTTTGTTCCTATTCCTTTCCGGGACTTATTCAAAACTGTTACTAAAACCATCATGATCAATTTAAATAGTCCACTTAATTGGTCAAGTGACACCATACAAACAAAAATTAAAATGAAATAAAATATCAACGATTCCAGTAACAGAGAAGAACATCATTAAAAATCTTACATTAAAAAGTATAACTAACAAACATCATTCAATGAACACTGTCTCTCAGTATGTATATAAAAAAATCTCAGTGAGGAACCTAACATCCTAGTGTAAAAATTAGTATACTCTTAACAGTTGAAAACCATAAACTGTATACCTCTAAATCTAAAGCCCCCTCTTTCACAATCAGGGCAAGTGAAATATTGTTGCTAATAGCAGGGGGTTCGTGGCGGTCAATCTTAGTTGCCAATGTACTTTGCTCCTCTCTACTTTGTTCTCTCTAAGATCTCCCCTGGGATCTCTTTTAATCAACTCTGCTATCCCAAATAGGAATTTTGTGTAGTATAGACACATTAAAGTGTGCTTATACAAAGCATTGTTCCTATTATTATTATCCATAGAATATATATGCTCATAGATGAGCTTACATAATGTTCTCTCTGTTTTCCCTAATAAAAATGACTACATCCCTGACATACAGCCACATAAACCAGTACTCTACTGGTGCAAACCACACTATTAGTTTAACCTGTTGGGGTGGGTAACCTATAATCACACTCTGTCCTTCCAAAATAAATTTACAAGAATTATTTTTTATTTATTTATTTTATTTTACATTTGTTGACCGGGATAGTCCGACTGGATATATGTCCATTTTCAGCGGAGGCCCGGGGAGAAAAGCTCCACAGTAAAAACAAAGATTAATACATTATAATAAAACAAAAAATAATACATTATATTAAAACAGAGTAAGAAAATAAAACAAAAAACAACTGTATCTCCTATATTAGTAGATGCAACAAAGGAGATGCAGAACAGGACTATAATATACAATATCAGGGATACAATAATATAAACACAGATTACAGCATAACAATTCTCCTTTTAGGTTAGTCACTTTGGTTAAGAGGAGAGAGAAACAAGAAAGAAAGAGGGGATGCTTCTAGGAAGGGATCTCTACCTGTCTGAGAAAGGGTCCGTCAGGACTCGAGCATTGACAGTCTGAGAAAGGGTCCGTCAGGACCTGAGCATTGACAGTCTGAGAAAGGGTCCGTCAGGACCTGAGCATTGACAGTCTGAGAAAGGGTCCGTCAGGACCTGAGCATTGACAGTCTGAGAAAGGGTCCGTCAGGACCTGAGCATTGACAGTCTGAGAAAGGGTCCGTCAGAACCTGAGCATTGACAGTCTGAGAAAGGGTCCGTCAGAACCTGAGCATTGACAGTCTGAGAAAGGGTCCGTCAGGACCTGAGCATTGACAGTCTGAGAAAGGGTCCGTCAGGACCTGAGCATTGACAGTCTGAGAAAGGGTCCGTCAGGACCTGAGCATTGACAGTCTGAGAAAGGGTCCGTCAGGACCTGAGCATTGACAGTCTGAGAAAGGGTCCGTCAGGACCTGAGCATTGACAGTCTGAGAAAGGGTCCGTCAGGACCTGAGCATTGACAGTCTGAGAAAGGGTCCGTCAGGACCTGAGCATTGACAGTCTGAGAAAGGGTCCGTCAGGACCTGAGCATTGACAGTCTGAGAAAGGGTCCGTCAGGACCTGAGCATTGACAGTCTGAGAAAGGGTCCGTCAGGACCTGAGCATTGACAGCCTGAGAAAGGGTCCGTCAGGACCTGAGCATTGACAGTCTGAGAAAGGGTCCGTCAGGACCTGAGCATTGACAGTCTGAGAAAGGGTCCGTCAGGACCTGAGCATTGACAGTCTGAGAAAGGGTCCGTCAGGACCTGAGCATTGACAGTCTGAGAAAGGGTCCGTCAGGACCTGAGCATTGACAGTCTGAGAAAGGGTCCGTCAGGACCTGAGCATTGACAGTCTGAGAAAGGGTCCGTCAGGACCTGAGCATTGACAGTCTGAGAAAGGGTCCGTCAGGACCTGAGCATTGACAGTCTGAGAAAGGGTCCGTCAGGACCTGAGCATTGACAGTCTGAGAAAGGGTCCGTCAGGACCTGAGCATTGACAGTCTGAGAAAGGGTCCGTCAGGACCTGAGCATTGACAGTCTGAGAAAGGGTCCGTCAGGACCTGAGCATTGACAGTCTGAGAAAGGGTCCGTCAGGACCTGAGCATTGACAGTCTGAGAAAGGGTCCGTCAGGACCTGATCATTGACAGTCTGAGAAAGGGTCCGTCAGGACCTGAGCATTGACAGTCTGAGAAAGGGTCCGTCAGGACCTGAGCATTGACAGTCTGAGAAAGGGTCCGTCAGGACTTGAACATTGACAGAGCCAATGTGACTTTAGATGGTGATTTAATCTTTTTTTGAAGAGGCTTAGGGAGGAAATGCAGGAAAATCTGGGGGGGAGGGAGTTCCAGATTTTACCAATGGAATTGGTAAAAAGTGAGTCACCCCCTACATTGTTGGATTTGACTGTTTGAACTAGTATCTTATTTGAAGAGCGCAGACTACTGAGATTATTGTAGGGTCTAATTAAATTTTTCAGCCCTGGAGTTTTGTCAGGTTGGTTCAGGATTTTATATGCTTCAATAAATTGGGTCTTCTGTAGAAGGTTAGTGAATTCAATCCAACCTAGGTTTCTTAGATTAATACAGTGGTGTGTTCTGTAAGGCATTCCTGTTGCAAATCTAGCAATCTGATTATAGCAACGCGATAGTTTATTCAGTTCAGCTATGTTAAGATTGGTGAGCATAGGGGAGGCATACAGGAGGGTGGAGAGAAGATGAGAACGGGCCATGGTCACTTTTGCTATTGGAGTTAGAAAAGATTTAATCCGGTATAGTGACCCAAGTTTTTTATTAACGGTTTTAATGGTCTGGTTGATATGGATATCAAATCTAAGTTTGTTATCTATGGTGACTCCTAATAGTTTAGTATAGGTGTCTGGGGAGATGATTGTCCCATTTTTGGATTGGATAGAAAAGGATAGGAGTGTTATCTTTTGAGTGGGATGGAAAAGTAGTAATTTGGTTTTGTTTGGATTCAGGATCAGTTTACGTCCTAATAGCCAGTTCTCTACTAACATGAAACATGATTGGGTTTTGGTTAGTAGGTTGACAGGAGATGTATCAGCACAGACTAGTGTCGAGTCATCAGCATATTGAATGCAGGTGGCTTCAGGGATGGCTTTATACAGGTCATTTATGAAGATAGTAAAAAGAAGAGGTCCCAGGATAGATCCTTGAGGTACTCCTATGGTATTAGGTAGGAGGTTAGAAAGCTTGGATTGCCAGAGTACTGCTTGTTTCCTGCCAGATAGATAGCCAAGAAACGAGTCCAGAGCTAGCTTGTCAAGTTGGAGATTTTCAAGTGTATGGTGAAGTAGCTGGTGGTTCACCATATCGAAGGCCTTTGATAGGTCAAGAAATAGTGCTGAAGATTTTTTTTGTCATTTCGGTTGAGATTAATAGTGTCGGTAAAAGAGAGAAGAGCAGTGGTTGTACTGTGGTGGGGTCTAAAACCATGTTGAGAATTGGTTATTAAATTGTTCAGGGTAAGATAGTAAAGCAGTTGTTTGTGTATGCACTTCTCCATGATTTTGGCCAATGGTGACAGTATTGCTATGCGCCTGTAGTTTGATAGTTCGGTTGATAAGCCACCTTTGTGGAGAGGTATGACATGGGATATTTTCCATATAGATGGGATTGTAGCTTCTGCTATGGTTCTATTGATAAGAACTGAGATAGGGCACGCGATGGTATCTGCTGCTATCTGTAAGTATTCAGCTGGGAGAAGGTCTGCAGAGAGAGTGGTTGGTTTTAATTTCTTCAGTAAGGATCTTATATAGGCAGTGGAGACAGGATTAAATTTAAAGGTGGATTTTAGCTGTTGGAAGTTTTCCATTTTTATGGAGTTGGTGGATGGTAATTGATTAGCTAGGGTTTGTATAGTGTCAGTAAAGAAATTGTTAAAGGAATTTGCTACGTCTTCAGGGGTTTTGTCACTTAGTTTTTCTGGGGTAGGGGTAGAGGATTTACCTGGGTGGAGAAGATTATTTAGACCAGTCCAGAATTTTTGAGGGTTGTCTTGGTGTTTATGTTGGAGTTGACAATAGTAATTTTTTTGTCTAGTAGTGTTGCTTTTTTGGTCTCATTTCTTAGTTGTTGGAATTTTATGCGGTCCGAGGTTGATTTGGTTAAACGCCATATTTTCCAGGTTTTGTTTCTGATTTTGATTAGTGATATGGTGTTTTTTGTTAGCCAGGGTGCAATTTTTGTTTTTACTCTGATTGATCTCATTGGGGCGTGAGAGTTAAGTATGTTTAGGAATGTGCTATTAAAAAGAAGTACTGCTTCCTCTAGGGGGAGATGTTTAAGGGTTGCCCAGTTAAAGGATTTAAGTTCCATCAGGAATTTGGTGAGGTCAAAATCCTTCTTATTTCTGACTGACCTATACATAGGCGGAGTGGAGCTTAGAACCTTCTTTTTCATAATATAGGTGATGAGATGGTCACTAATGCTATTTGGAAGAGTTCCGGCCGAATATATATGGTGTTGACTGATGATGAGGATCCAGTCTAAGATACTTTCTTTTTGATTATTATTACCTACTCTGGTAGGGGAAGATATTAACTGACAGAAACCATGTAGATTAATGTGAGTAGGGTTGTTGTCTGAGGAGCATTGGGTCCAGTCTATATTAACATCTCCTAGGATTATGGTTTCTTGAGGATAGTTGTTTGATAGCCAACTAAGGATGTGTTCAAGTGTATCAGAGTTATTTCCGGGGGGAATATAGGTCACAATTAGATTAATACTTTTATCTTTGTTTATTTGTACTTTTAGTGCAAGTATTTCAGCATTAGAGATCTGAGGTGGTTGAGGTGAATTGATAGTGACATTCAGTGTGCTCTTATAGAGCACCGCGATACCACTGGTGGCATTACCTCATTATCTTTGGTTCCTTGTTTTAGCCAGGTTTCTGTTAGACACATTATATCAGGGAGGTACATTGCTATTAGGGCGTGCAGGTTATGAATCTTGTTATTTAGACTTCTTATATTTAGGTGGTGTATTTGGAGGGAGTTTGGTAGGGTAAGCGGTGGGTTATTTACAATTGTAGTTGCTGTGGGGCCTGGGTTAGGATGGATATCACCATCTATGGTTATATTTTTTCTTGTAAGATCTAATATTCTGATAAGCTTACATAATAATTTTAGTTCATGTTTGGATTTGGTGTGCTTTGAGTTGGGTTTAAGGGGGTTATGGTGGTTGGGGTGATATATTTTACTGGACAGTTGAAAGTTGTGAAGTTTAGAACAGCTTAGGGATGGGATGGTACTAGTTTGGCGCCTGGGGTAGAAAAAACCTGTGAGTGTCTGGCCTTTATATCTAGTTAGTAGATAAATTTTGATAAAAAGTAGTAAGGTACAGAATACAATTTTCAACATTGGCTTTCTTTTGAAGAGTGTTGTAGGCTTCATTTTGCTTTGGGCGGTAATGCTTTGAATTGAGAAGGTGTATGGGGGTTAGACTAGGGAAATTGGTAGTGAGGTGGGTGGAGATTTAAAGTCGAGTTTGGTTGGCTAAAGAAAAGAATGAAGGTGTGGTTTGTTAGGTATAAATTTAGCCCTATTGGGGGGTGGGTGGGATAAGGGGGCAGGGAGAGGCACGGAGCGAGCCCGAGCGTAGCGAGGGCGAGCGGAGCGGGGTTTTTCCAGCTTCCAACTATTTAGTGGCCAGGAAAAGTCAAGAATAAATGGTATTTTCTTTAATTTGTGATACCAGCCTCTTACAATTTTTTGTTAAATTACAGGGAGTTTCAATTGTCACCAGTAGTGGTGTTTGAAATACTGTATAGTTTATGGGTTAAGCGGGGTAAATTGCTGCTGCGTTCTGAACCCAGTACACTAGTAATTCCAGTGTTTGCTTCAACACTTAGTTTAGTTTAGAAGGAGCTGTTATAGATATACAAGACCTTGCCAAGATTCTTTTAGTTTGGGCTGCGTTGTCTTGCTGCTTGCTGTAGTTCAGCTATACTTGGTTACTTAAAAAGAGCGAACTGCTCTTGGGTGAGGACTTGTTTGTTTCGCCTGGGGTACACAGAGTGTTTAATACCTAGAAGGAGATTGTAAAGCATTTATACAAACATCAGAACACATCATGTTTTGCAGAATAAGTGATGCAGTACAAATAAGAATCAACTACAAAAAAGGTTACAGGCTAATATTCATTTGTCATATCTATGCACTATCTAAATAGCTAACAACCATATACAAACTGTCGCTTTAAAGAACAGCATACTACAGTTATGTAAAATAGGTTAGACACTTCTATTAGTTATTTACACCAAACCCCATAGCTTATCTTATAGGTGTAGTGCATTAAACAATCTCAGTTCAGACATATATCATCTATGGTATCACCACATGGAGTGTCAGTTATTTTAGCGAGAACACAAGCCAGGTATAACTTATCAAAAAAGATATCAAAATGCGTTTAATTTATGGTTGCCTCTTCACCATATACTGATACGTGTTGCGTAGTTTATTTACACCATCCAGCGAGAAATAATCAGCTAAATGCACTTGGTATCTCGTGTACTCATTCACGCTACCACACTGTGTCTACAGTTACCATATATAAATTAAATATTGTACCCTGAAGTATCATTAATAAGTCCTACATATTTTCCTCAAGATATTTACAGAAATATGTCTTTAACGCGATAATAATTACAAACTCTGCTAGAGCGACTACCGACTGGGTTCAGGATCACAGCAGTGATTCAAAAAATGGCGGCACACCTGGGTAGCTTAGTAACCTCGCCTACGTCAGAGGTAGGGGGAGGAATAGAGAGCTCAAAGGTTGGAATGTGCAAAGGTTCCAGCTCCCAACCGGAGCGGGTTTTTTCCAGCTTCCAACTATTTAGTGGCCAGGAAAAGTCAAGAATAAATGGTATTTTGTTTAATTTGTGATACCAGCCTCTTACAATTTTTTGTTAAATTACAGGGAGTTTCAATTGTCACCAGTAGTGGTGTTTGAAATACTGTATAGTTTATGGGTTAAGCGGGGTAAATTGCTGCTGCGTTCTGAACCCAGTACGCTAGTAATTCCAGTGTTTGCTTCAACACTTAGTTTAGTTTAGAAGGAGCTGTTATAGATATACAAGACCTTGCCAAGATTCTTTTAGTTTGGGCTGCGTTGTCTTGCTGCTCCACCTTTCGTAGTTCCTTTCCCTTTGTGTTCGAGGTCGACACAGGGTGCTCCAACAAATGTTTAATATTGTGCTTTGTTTTATAAATAAAAGAAGGTTTGTCTCCTAACGCCATATTTAGGTTGCTGTTGCTGTTAAAAATAACCCAGTTCTTGAGCATAATGTCTTCAACTTCCTTCCTAAAGATGCCATAATGAACCACCATAGAGATGGAAAAACTGTTACCAGTTTTTTTGACAGCTGAGATCGTAGTCTCCAAATGGCTCCCTAATAATGGTTTATATATGGAAACCCAACCCTCTAAGACCTCTACACCTTTGTTGAAGATCTGTTCCTGGGGATATCTCCTATCATGAAACATCTGCATTAAATTAGTAAATTCCAGCTTAAAATTAAGGATGTTTGAAAACATCCTTGCAGCACATATCATTTGCCTTCTCACAATATTCCTTTTAGTGTACAATGAATAGTAACTTTTAAAATCTAAAAACTATTTGAAAAAGTTGGTTTCCTGTAGATCTTCAAAGAAAAGCAACCTTTAATGTCATCTTTGTAAACAGTCACATCAAGATAATTAATACTGTCCTTAGAGTAGGTATGTGGAAATTAAAAAAAAAAAGAAATAGGCAACATATTTTAGTGCACCCCCATACCCCGAAGGGGCAGTTAAACAGGGACACAGACAGTTCTGAAGGAAGAACAGCTGGAACAATTATTAAGTAGAAACAATGGAGGAGCTAAAATTATTTCAGCCTTTGGGAGTAATATGTTAAGCTTAGATGGTTTTAATATATTTAACTATACTTTTGGGAAAAAAATTTGGAAGGGGAATTAAAACCCCACAAAAACCAAATTAACTTTTT
>NC_056743.1:1222808663-1222828416 GCF_019279795.1 Protopterus annectens
CCTTTCTCGAGACTGTCAATGCTCAGGTCTATTGGCGGACCCTTTCTCCAGACTATCAATGCTCAGGATCCCTACCGGCGGATTCCCCTTTCTCCAACTGTCAATGCTCAGGTCCTGGCCCAGGACACGCTTTCTCAGACTGTCAATGCTCAGGTCCTCAGCGGACCCTTTCTCAGACTGTCAATAATGCTCGGGTCTGACGGACCCTTTCTCAGACTGTCAATGCTCAGGTCTGCGGACCGCTGCCGAACCATCGGTATGGGTCTGGCGGACCCTTTCTCCAGACTGTCAATGCTCAGGTCCTGGCCCGGACCCTTTCTCAGACTGTCAATGCTCAGGTCCTGACGGACCCTTTCAGACTGTCACGCTCAGGTCCCGACGGACCTTCGAACTTCCTTGTCAATGCTCAGGTCCTGGCGGACCCTTTCTCAGACTGTCATCGCTCAGGTCTGGCGGACCCCTTTCTCAGACTGTCAATGCTCAGGTCTGACGGACCCTTTCTCAGACTGTCAATGCTCAGGTCCTGGCGGACCCTTTCTCAGACTGTCAATGCTCAGGTGCTTTGACGGACCCTTTCTCAGACTGTCAATGCTCAGGTCACTGCCGGACCCTTTCTCAGACTGTCAATGCTCAGGTCCCTACGGACCCTTTCTCAGACTGTCAATGCTCGAGTCTAGCGGACCTTTCTCAGACTGTCAGTGCTCAGTCCTGACGGACCCTTTCTCAGACTGTCAATGCTCAGGTCTGTGCGGACCCTTTCAGACTGTCAATGCTCAGGTCCTGACGGGACCCTTTCTCAGACTGTCAATGCTCAGGGTCTGGCTGGACGGACCTTTTCTCGAACTGTCAATGCTCAGGTCCTGGCCGGACCCTTTCTCAGACTGTCAATGCT
Source organism: Protopterus annectens (assembly GCF_019279795.1). Taxonomy (NCBI): domain Eukaryota; kingdom Metazoa; phylum Chordata; order Ceratodontiformes; family Protopteridae; genus Protopterus; species Protopterus annectens. The sequence goes on from NC_056743.1 coordinate 1,222,809,556, forward strand.
CAGGTCCTGACGACCCTTTCTCAGACTGTCAATGCTCCAGGTCTGGCCGGACCCTTTCTCAGACTGTCAATGCTCAGGTCCTGTGGACCCTTTCTCAGACTGTCAATGCTCAGGTCCTGGCCGGACCCTTTCTCAGACTGTCAATGCTCAGTCCCAGACGCACTTTCTCAGACCGTCAATGCTCAGGTCCTGGCGGACTTCTCGATCCAGACGGAATCCTTTCTCAGACTTTGTCATGCTCCGGTCCTGGCGGACCCTTTCTCAGACTGTCAATGCTCAGGTCCTGGCGGACCCTTTCTCAGACTGTCAATGCTCAGGTCCTGACGGACCCTTTCTCAGACCGTCCAATGCTCAGGTCCTAGCCGGACCCTTTCTCAGACTGTCAATGCTCAGGTGCTGGCCGGACTGTCAATGCTCAACCTTTCTCAGACTGTCAATGCTCAGGTCTAGACGGACCCTTTCTCAGATCATCAATGCAGTCCCGACCTGACCCTTCGGCAGACTGCTCAATGCTCCAGGTCTGACGGACCCTTTCTCGAACTGTCAATGCTCAGGACGACCTTCGTCTGCCATCAGTCCCAACGGACCCTTTCTCAGACTGTCAATGCTCAGGTCCTGGCGGACCCTTTCTCAGACTGTCAATGCTCAGGTTTCCTGGACGGACCTTCTCAGACTGTCAATACTCGGGTCCTGACGGACCCTTTCTCCCAGACTGTCAATGCTCAGGTCTAGCGGGACCCTTTCTCCAGACTGTCAATGCTCAGGTCCTGACGGACCCTTTCTCAGACTGTCAATGCTCAGGTTTCAGACGGACCCTTTCTCGAACTGTCAATGCTCAGGTCCTGACGGACCCTTTCTCAGACTGTCAATGCTCAGGTGCTGACGGACCCTTTTCTCGAACTGTCAATGCTCACTGGACCCTTTCTCAGATCAATGCTCAGTCCTGGCGGACCCTTTCTCAGACTGTCAATGCTCAGGTGCTGACGACCCTTTCAGACTGTCACGCCTAGGACGGACCCTTTCTCAGACTGTCAATGCTCAGGTCCTGGCGGACCCTTTCTCAGACTGTCCATGCTCAGGTCCTGACGGACCCTTTCACTGTCAATGCTCAGGTCCTGGCGGACCCTTTCTCAGACTGTCAATGCTCAGTCCTGACGGACCCTCTCAGACTTCGTCAATGCTCAGGTCCTGGCGGACCCTTTCTCAGACTGTCAATGCTCAGGTCCTGACGGACCCTTTCTCGAACTGTCAATGCTCAGGTCCTGACGGACCCTTTCTCAGACTGTCAATGCTCCAGGTCACAGCTGGGACCTTTCTCAGACTGTCAATGCTCCAGGTCTGGACGGACCCTTTCTCAGACTGTCAATGCTCAGTCCTGGCGGACCCTTTCTCAGACTGTCAATGGCTCAGGTCTGACGGACCCTTTCTCAGACTGTCAATGCTCAGGTGCTGACGGACCCTTTCTCAGACTGTCAATGCTCAGATTTCCTGACGGACCTTTCTCAGACTGTCAATGCTCAGGTCCTGACGGACCCTTTCAGACTGAAACACGCTCAGGTCTGGCGGACCCTTTCTCAGACTGTCAATGCTCAGGTCCTGACGGACCCTTTCAGACTGTCACGTCAGTCCCACGACCCTTTCTCAGACCGTCAATGCTCAGGTGCTGACCGGACCCTTTCTCAGACTGTCAATGCTCAGGTCCTGACGGACCCTTTCTGTCACCGCCAGACTGACGGACCCTCATGTCAATGCCTCAGGTCCCTGACGACCCTTTCGTAGACTGTCATCGCTCAGCCCCGAGGACCCTTTCTAGACTGTCAATGCTCAGGTCCTGGCGGACCTTTCTCAGACTGTCAATGCTCAGGTCCTACTGACGGACCCTTTCTCAGACTGTCAATGCTCAGGTCTGACGGACCCTTTCTCGACTGTCAATGCTCAGGTCCTGACGGACCCTTTCTCAGACTGTCAATGCTCAGGTCCTGACGGACCCTTTCTCAGACTGTCAATGCTCAGGTGCTGACGGACCCTTTCTCAGACTGTCAATGCTCAGGGTCTGGCCGGACCCTTTCTCAGACTGTCAATGCTCCAGGTTTGTGGACCTTTTCAGACTGTCGTACCAGGTCCTGACGGACCCTTTCTCAGACTGTCAATGCTCAGGTCCTGACGGACCCTTTCTCAGACTGTCAATGCTCAGGTCCTGGCGGACCCTTTCTCAGACTGTCAATGCTCTTGTGTCCTGACGGACCTTTCTTTGTGACTGTCACGTTTTAGTCCTGACGGACCTTTCGGTGACTTCGTCAATGAAAGCGACGGACCTTTTCAGACTGTCACTTACTCAGTCCTGACGGACCCTCTCAGACTGTCACGCTCAGGTCCTGGACGGACCTTTCTCAGACTGTCATCGCTCAGTCCTGACGGACCCTTTCAGACCGTCAATGCTCAGGTGCTGGCGGAGACCCTTTCTCCAGACTGTCAAGTGCTCAGTCACAATGAGGACCCTTTCTCAGACTGTCAATGCTCAGGTCACAGCCGGACCCTTTCTCAGACTGTCATCGCTCAGGTCCTGGCCGGACCCTTTCTCAGACTGTCAATGCTCAGGTCCTGACGGACCCTTTCTCTCAGACTGTCAATGCTCAGGTGCTGGCGGACCTTTCTCAGACTGTCAATGCTCAGTCCTGACGACCCTTTCAGATCAACACGCTCAGGTCCTGACGACCCTTTCTCAGACTGTCAATACCAGGTGCTGGCGGACCTTTCTCAGACCCAGTAATGCTCCAGGTCTGGCGGACACTACTGTCAATGCTCTATTCCACACCTTTCTCAGACTGTCAATGCTCAGGTGCTGACGGACCTTTCAGACTGTCAACCCAACTTGACTTAACCCTTTCCTCAGACTGTCAATGCTCAGTCCTGACGGACCTTTCAGACTGTCAATGCTCAGGTCCTGACGGACCCTTTCTCCAGGCTATCCAATGCTCCAGGTGCTGACGGACCCTTTCCAGACTGTCAATGCTCAGGTCTAACTGACCCGCTTCCTACTCAGGCTGTCAATGCTCAAGATACAAGCGGACCCGCTTTCTCAACTGTCAATGCTCCAGGTCCTGGCCGGACCCTTTCTTTCAAACTGTCAATGCTCAGGTCTGGCGGACCCTTTCTCAGACTGTCGTAATGCTCGGGTCTGGCCGGACCCTTTCTCAGACTGTCCAATGCTCAGGTCCTGACGGACCCTTTCTCAGACTGTTCACGAACCGTCGACCCTTCGTGACTGTCATGCTCAGGTCCTGACGGACCCTTTCTCAGACTGTCAATGCTCAGGTCCTGACGGACCCTTTCCTGACTGTTTGCCACCAGTCCCACTTGACCCTTTCTCAGACTGTCACGCTCAGGTCCTGACGGACCCTCTCAGACTGTCAATGCTCAGGTCTGACGGACCCTTTCTCAGATCATAATGCTCAGTCCTGACTCTGGACCCTTTCTCTCAGACAGGTACAGATCCCTTCCTAGAAGCAGCCCCTCTTTCTTTCTTGTTTGTGTCTCCTCTTAATTAAAGTGACTAACGTAAAAGGAGAATTGTTATGCTGTAATCTGTGTTTATATTATTGTATCCCTGATATTGTATATTATAGTCCTGTTCTGCATCTCCTTTGTTGCATCTTCTAATATAGGAGATACAGTTGTTTTTTGTTTTATTTTCTTACTCTGTTTTATTATAATGTATTCATTTTTGTTTTATTATAATGTATTAATCTTTGTTTTTTACTGTGGAGCTTTTCTCCCCGGGCCTCTGCTGAAAATGGACATATATCCAGTCGGACTATCCCGGTCAACAAATGTAAAATAAAATAAAATAAATAAATAAATAAATAAATAAATTATACCCTGGATTCTCCTGGTGAGAAGTTTTTAAGGGTGTTCCAACTGTTGCAGGTGTCTGGCTAGGTCCATGTCATAGGGAACTTTGTATAAAATGATGGGTCTGTAAAGGGCTGAGTCGAGTGGTGCTATAATCATCTGGAGCTGGAGGATATACCCTTGCACCAGTGCACTGATATTCTGTGTATATGCAACTAGCTATTGCATGCAGTTCGGCTTTCTACTTGGTAGTACCTGCATTACCTACTCCCACATACAGGTGGAGCTTCTGCCACATTGAGAAGGCCATTCATTTCAATGGGTTTCACCATTAATTCTGCTTTGTACATTGGTGAACCTCACCAATGTAAAATGCCATATTAGTTTTGCTTGTAACACTCAGTTCCCCTTTTGGAATCAGACTCTGCTATTCCCCTTAGCATACCCCAAATGGAAATTGGTGGAGCCCTGTCATTTGAAATTGGGTATGGTGTGACCTGCTTATTCGGAAGTGTTACACCATGCCACAAGACTTTGGAATCCAGTCCTATATCACGACATTTGTTAAATTATTTAAATATAAGGCATTCCACCTGCAAGACATTGTTGTCACCTTCTCATCTATACAAGATGTTCTAAGAGTGAGCAGAATTTGTAAGTCACCTTGACTCTTTATTTGGTGATAGAATTTTTGTGACAAAGTTAATGTGGCTGTGGATTCATAATGACCCTTTCAACTTCATTTTCAACTTTGAACAAAAACTTGGCAAGGAAGCAACCACTGAGAAGCTGTAGAAATATTGTTTAATAGTTAAGCGCTTTTGTTCTTGCACAAAGAACTTCATCAGAACAAACTTTAATTAACACAACCTAATTTAAATAGAAAATTAATACATCACATGTTAAAATTAGCCAATAGTATCCACTTAACAAAAAAAAAAATTCAGCAACAATAAAAACACTGAATGATTCAAGTACAAACCTGCACAACAAATAATATCATATGAAAATCTTGTTAAAAACATACTAATATATCCACCTTAAAAAGCTTCAGAATGTTTCAACCTTAAAAGCGGAATAATTGAACATGTATCATTTAACCCTGAGCTATTTATTGCATCCAGTTTTAACTGCCATTTTAATTCAGCCTTATCAATGTGGGTGTCCATAATTCATCCTTGAGAGTCCTGTTTTACCTGTTTCAAGTCTAAAACATTAAAACTATGAGAGGGGAATGTTTCTAAATGCCTATACCGCCATTAGCGTTTTTTTTTTTTTAATGCCCAGGCAGTATTCATAAATATGTTTTCTAAACTTCCTGGCTGTTTTGTCAACATAGAAAGCTATAAGATGTGTTACACTGATAAAGGTAAACCACGCTGTTAGCATAACGAGAAATGGCCAACAATCCTATACACTCTTTCCCTAATCTTGAAGTTACTGTTGTTATTAATCCACTGACATTGTAAACAACATCCACATATTTGAGTGCCACTGGGCAATGTAAAATCCATGCAACTTTTAGAGCCAGCATTACATTCAAAGAACCACTTAAAGGATTGATTCTTCTTATATATAACGCAAGGTCTTGTACCTAATGTATCACCCAGATTGTCGTAAAGAAACAATCTCCAATTTTTATTGATACATTCAAAAATGACAAAAATAAAAATTAAGCCCAATCCAAAACATAAATGCTTGAAAAACTGAAAGTTTCTTTTATTGTGTAAAAACACCAAGATAAGTGCTTTTGTCTGGTAACAAGAGACTTCATCAGATAAACATCTATACTCACTATGCACTTTATATACCTTACCAAATACCCTCCCATGTCAATAAAGCAATTAAAAATGTTCAATAAAAATAATTACAGTCATGATTTTTTAAAAGAACCCCCTGGGTTGTTGTTAAACCAAATTCTCTAACCAGTGCATTCCAATGTGAACCACTAAGCAGAAACATAAAATTATTGCATAAAAAAAATCCAAAAAAATGTTTTTTTCAGCAGTTTTGATGATTATTAATTTCTTTCATTCTAAATTAATTCACAGCTGTCTTTTCTTTTAAAATAGGCTTGAGGGAGACCTGCTTGTTTAACCCTGGGGAAAGTAGGTATCAACCTAAGCTGCCATATCAACTCTTTCTTCATTAAAAAACCCTTTCAATTCACAACCCCTGGGATTCATTTTTACTGTTTAAAGTAGGATGTACTGTTTTCTCCCCTATCATTGGAGAAAGTGAGATGCGTAGTTCCTCTCCACAGATGGCTGCAGTTCTCGTGAATAGAGGGAACAATGGCAATAGTGGTGAAGGCATTTAAATCGGAGGAGCAGCTATTTCTGAAAGAGGTGTTTATGGTCAGAATTTGATGGATTTGAAAGGTGTAACTCATGGAAATGGGCATACTAATGCTCAGGCAGTGTTTTTACATTTCAGAGTGAACTGATTTATACAGAATGAGAGCTTTAATTCTTTTATGGGGAGAGTTTTTTTATGTTGTGTAGTGCAGCAATCTTTCTTCATAAAACACTACATCTGCAGGATTTTTTAACAGGGCTCCACTGGCCATTTAAGTGTTTGTTTATTAATTTTTTAATTAAAGAAATAGAACATTGGCTGGCAATGCCACCTGTTCTAAGCAGTTGCATTTGCACCATCCTCCTCTTATGTTAGATATTGTCCCAGACAGCCACCTGTCATATCACAAAGAAGTAGTAAAATACAATGTTAGTATGGTCAATGTATGCCAAACAAAATTTGGAAAGCCTCTCAGTGAGTCCTCAAAAACTAGCAACAGTAACAATCCTCCAACTTAACATGCCAAGAATATCCCAAATCATGTTGTGAAAATGAAACGTGATCTAGGATACACAAAGTACAGTGCCACATAAATCCTGGATACATAAAGTGCATTGCCACATACATCATGGTTTACATAAAGTACAGTGCCACGTACACCCTGGGATACATAAAGTGTATTGTCACATACACCGTGGTGTACACAAAGTACAGTGCCACGTACATCCTGGGATGCATAAAGTACATTGCCACATACATTATGGTATACATAAAGTACAGTGCCACGTACATCCTGAGATACATAAGTACATTGCCACATACACCTTGGTATACATAAAGTACAGTGCCACGTACATCCTGGGATACATAAAGTACATTGCCACATACACAGTGGTGTACATAAAGTACAGTGCTATGTTCATCCTGGGATACATAAACAGCAGTGCCATGTTTATCCTGGGATACAGAAAGTATAGTGCCACATATACCATTGATATACAGAAAAGTACAGTGCCATGTACATCCTAGGATACATAAACTACAATGTCATGTAGACCCTAGAAAACATAAAGTACAGTGCCATGTACACCCTGATATACATAAATTAAAATGTCATGTACACCCTAGAAAACATAAAGTACATTGACATGTACACCCTGGGAAACCTAAAGTACAGTGCCATATGCACCCTTGTGCAGCAACAATGTCTCATTTATAGTCCTTAAATATAGTTTCAGCCTTAGAGAGATGCATGACACATATTGACTCAGATTTTGAAGCAGAATAGTGAGAGTGGATGGCCTCCATCACACTGCTTTCACTACCCTGAACAGTAATAGCAAATGCACTCCCTCAGGTTGCCATCATCTGGGGGCAGGATTCTCCAAGTACAGTGCAGAAGTATTGAAGTGAATGGAGGCCCACTGCGCCCAGACAAAATAATTTGATTCAGAAACATTTTATGTTAATGAACAGTATTACCTCATCTAAGCATAATACCAAAGCTGTCAAAGGACTCACCAGGCTTGCAAAGTCAGGCCAATGCTCCCAGGCAGAACAGCTCCATATGCATGATGGAATATATATTGCAGGAAGACTGCAGTACCAGCTTTGTCCTACAGGTGGAGGAGCATAGGTTCATAGGTTCATAGATTTATACTAGGCTATCTGCCCTAAGGCATTTATAAGCCTAGCCCAAAGTTTTGTGGCTTACGCCACCCCTTATGTTAAGAAATACTGTGCCCATTAGTTTGTTGTGCCACTGTCCAGCAGTGACACAGAGATGATTCCCAGGGTAAACCTATGATCTCCCATCCACCGGTCAAGATTTCTCTTGAACAGAGCCAGCGAGGTGCTCTGCCTCACATGGACCGGGATTTTATTCACAGCATAGGGAGTCTTTGGGTGATAAATCTATCCTCCAGCATGTCCTATTTATATCCGTGCTAAGGTTTAAGTCGCTTGCTCTAGTGGATCTGGTAGATTTGGATTTTTTGAGGTGGAGCATGTCCATTAATTCCTGGTTGGACATGGCCTTGTATGTCAGGCACAGGTCACCTCTGAGCAGATGGTATGCGACTGAATAGAGGCTGGAGTTTCTTCAGTCTGGCAGCATATGACAGATTTTGGAGTCCTTTATCCTTTTGGTGAGGAACTTTTGGGGTCTCTCCAATTGCTGCAGGTGTCGGGTGAGATACATCCCGAATGGGGCATTGTACTTTCGATCACTGGTCTGATAAGTGAAGAGTACAGGGAACAATGACCTCACTTGATCTGGATGTGAATCCTTCATGATCAGGTGGGCAATGTAGAAGGTCTTTCTAACCACTTTAGCAATGTGAGTGTCAAAGAAAGGCCACTTTGTCAACCTGGGTCCCCAGGTCACTGATAACCTCTTCTGTGCTTAGTGGATTGCCACCTATATGGTAGCAGGGTTACCTTGTTTTCGAAGGTATGACTATACATTTTTGGCATTTAACTTCAGGCCATGGCTCTGGCACCAGCTATCAGTTTCCATGAGACCCCTCTGAAGGATATCTGTGTCCGATGTACTTTCCACTATGGCGCCCAGTTTGCAGTCATCTGCAAACTTTGTCAGCCATAGTCCTCCTATGTTGCCTGTACTTCTGAAGTAGATGCCAAACAACAGGGGTCCAAGGACTGAGCCCTGTGGGACACCACTTGTGACCGGCTTGGAGTCTGACATGGCGCCAGCAACTCTAACCCTGTGAGTTCTGTCCTTTAGCCTGTTGCAACCCATCTTGTGACATATGGGTTTACATTTAAGCTAGTAAGTTTCTCTATAATACCCGAGTGGGTATTGTGTCGAAAGCCTTAGCAAGGTCAAGGTAGGCTGTATGGACTGCCATTCCCTCATCAATGGCCTTGGTGACTGTTTCGAAGAAGTCGACCAAGTTCAAAGGGCATGATCTGCCCTTGACAAAGCCAAACTGGGTCGGGTCCAATGTCTGCAAGTGCCCTATGTCTTTGTTTATGAGTTCCATTATGATCCTCTCCATAGCTTTGCAGACCAGGCTTGTTAAGCTTGTAGGGGCGGCAATTACCAGGGTCCGTAGAGGCACCGCCTTTGTGGAGTGGGACCACAGTTGCCGTCACGTCCTCCTTGGGCACGTATCCTGTGGTAAAGGCTAAGATTAAACAGCTGCCTTATGTGTGGGTTTAGTTCCTCATTGAGTTCGTTGTAGCACACAGCCGGGGACACCATCCAGTCCCATTGATGCTGTGTTTTTAGCTTTAGAGCCAGCTTTCACCTGCGCATTTGAAATCTCTGGGAGGCTACACTCCGCTCGGATAGCTATCTCGCCTTTTGGGGGAGAGGGGTGAAGTTTGCACTGAACCTGTCTGCCAGTATGTTGGCAATGTCTGTGGGTTCAGTGATTTTTGTATCATTTTGGACTAATTCTGAGCATATCTGGGAGTTTCCACCCAGGTTTCTAACATAGCTGAAGAAGGCCTTATGATTGTCTTTTGAATCTATGGCAATTTTTCTCTCAAAGTTGGCCTTGGATGATTTTATGAGTGCTCGTATTTTTTTACTAATAATGATCAAGGGTGTCTTCTCTTTTATGGATTTTGCTCTATCATGTAACAGCTTTCTCCTCTTATTGTAAATTTTATTTATAGCTGGGGTCCACCAGACTGGACATTTGCCCTTGGAAAGAGTCTTGGTTTTATTAGGGATTGCCTGATCCATGCAGTCCTGGAGGTGTTCATAGAAGGCATTTGTAAGGGCTTCTGCAGCTTGGATTGTGGTTTCCACTGGCTTGGTGGCCTTGAAGGATACCACACCAGTCTTGAGTAGTGTGAAGTTTGCTTTAGAGAAGTTCTTCACTGTGGTCTTTTTTGTTTGGGGTGGGGGCGGGATGTGGATTTCCATTGAGATTAGTTTATGATCTGATCTCACCAATGAGGGATATACTTCCGGTGTGGAGCATTTTGTCCCCATGTTTGTGATGATGAGATCTAGTATATTTTCTCCTCTTGTGGGAATGGTGACTAGTTGTTCCATGGCATTTGAATTTATGAACTCCAGGAACATTTGGGCTAGAAAGTTGGGGCTTGAGTAATGTTCCCAGTCTATATTCGGGTAGTTGAAGTCACCCAATATAATGGTGTTTGGAGATACATTTATACCCTCCAGTGTCTTCAGGAAGGCTGTGTGGGGTTCCTGAGTTTGAGAGGGTGGTGTAGCATGCTACAAATTGTAGAACAGTTTGCCTATATAGTTAATTGCACCTGGATGGTTTCCGATGCTTAGGTGCATTGCCACCAACCTGGAGGTGTGGGTATCCTTGATGAATATGGATACCCTCCTCCTTTGTGGTGTGGTCCGGGTTTGGGGCCAGAGGCATGATATGAGGTAAAAACCTGATAGTGCCGGGGGTGCTCTCAGGAGCCTTGAACCAGGTTTCAGTCACAGCACAGACATCGATGTTCTCCATACTGAGAAGGGCCCGAGTCGCGTGCATTTTGAGATTTAGACTTCTGGCATTGAGCAGCATTACCCTTAGTTTCTTCCATTTTTGTTTTCTAGGGTGGTAGGTTTAGAATTTGAGCCTTGCCAAAAAAGGCACTATGGGGGTGGCAGAGCCTTAGCTAATATCCGGAATCCCAGGGTGACAGGTGCAAGCTGTCCCTATATGCAGCAGTGTGGCTTGTCAAGCATGTCATCCCAGACAGACAGACACTGGATCCCTTTGAATGACACCAGAAATTAAGCCAATTGTAAAAGCTGATCATCTTGTCTCTATGTTGTGGCATCATTCTCTGGTGAAGGAAGGATACTGCTCAGGGTCAGGGTCAACCTGCCTGGGCTACATAATCAGAGAGCTCCTCTATGTCTCTTTTCATGTAGTGGGGAGGTACATCTCAGGTCGTTCACACCAGCATGGACAATGACTGTGTCATATTTGTACTTGCTGTGGAGTGACCAGTGCTTGTGTTATGTGGCGGATTCTAGCCGATAGGCAGCTTACTGTGACCCTCTCCTTGTTCAGCCTGGTGAGTGGGGCGTCAGTGTGTCTGACTATGGAGTCACCGGCCCTATGACAAGTATGTTTGGTGTTGTATTTGGCCTTAAGGGCTGTGACTGCTTTGCACACTGATTTTGTGGTTTTATGTGTGTGTTGCCCTGTGGTGTGTCATGAGGTGGCAGTTGCTTGGGTGTCTGCTTTGGAGGCCTCTGCTGTTTAGGTAAATTTTGCTCAGAGCCTCGAGTATGTCTTTGTGTGTTTATGTGTTTGATTCATTGTTGTGATAGCTTTATGTGAGACTGGTTTTGTGGTGTGTGTAGTTGCCTTCTCCTCCTGTCTGGTCTTGCCAGTCCTGAGTTGAGAGAGCTCAGCCTCCAGTTTGGCCAAATAGCTGCATCTCTCGCAAGTATTTGTGTTATGTTGGAGGAGGAGAGGGTTGTCTGTGTACATGAGGCAATTGTAACATTGCCTCAATATTCCCAGATTCACCAACTGGACAGGAGAGCATACCAATGAGGCCAGTCGGTGGCACAGCTCATTTGTAGGACATACAAGTGAATACAGGCATGAAGTCCAACACAGCCAGCATGCCTTTATTCAACACATCTAGGAAGAGAGTTGTGAAAGTGGGGCCATTGACCCAGCAATACAATCTAATCTTAAACCACAGTAAAATGAGCCATCTCCCAAGGTATTTTGTGGATGGTTTAGACCACCCACTATAATCCATTCATGTGGGTCCAGCTGCTCTTCTGGTACTGCCTACATACCCTAAATGGGGATTGGTAGAGCCCTGACTTTTGGAATTATGACTGAATTAATGCCCACAGTTGGCTTTTGGAACCTTGTCCACTGTCTTTTTCAGAATTTTGTACCCCTGATATACAATATTTGCATTTATAAACAATACTGATCAGATACATAAATGTAAAAACAGTAAAGTCTGTTTCTATCAGACTTACAAAATAATTTTTTACACAGACAAGTTTGAGACACATCAACGATTTACTGAAGAAATAAATATTTTTGGAAAGCATGCCAACTCTTAATTCTTCAATTACTTGTCAACACCTTAAATTTTGTTTATTTAACATTTGTTTACCGGGAAAGTCTGACTTGGAGTTAAGCCAATTTTCAGCATGAGTAGAAACCAGAGCACCTGGAGGAAACCCACCTAACGTGGGAGGACATACAAACTCGCACAGAAGGTACTCCAGCCGAGGAATTAAACTAGAGAACCTCTTGTGGTGAGTGACAATGCTACTGTTGTACCACTGCACCATTTAAATCATTTAAGACCTGCATTTCTGTTGTATTTTTACATTTCATGACCATTTACTGTTTTGTTTCTTTTTACATACCTTTTACATCAAGTAATTTATAGTAGATTCACTGTGGCTCTACTGGAACTGCAGTCTGGAGTAGCATATCCCTTGTGCTTTCTAAGCGTATGTTAGACTGATGCTCCTATTACATAAAATTGTTCCACAGACAGTAGAACAGATAAAGACCCCTCCTGCTGGTGTTGAAGATATTTCCTGCTACTCTTCTTTCCCTCCTCCAATTCTTTAACCACTCCTTATGTCATTACATTTATAGAACAAAAATACACAGAGCCAGCAAACAGTGTCCAAAATAAGATTGTAATGAATGTTAAATCATTACAGAAAAAACAAACCGGTTCCGGCAGGAAGCCACAGCCTTCATCAGTGTTGGTTACATACATAATGGTGAACAAAGGTATATATACCCCCACATATAAAATCATTATTAATTAATTAGATTCACTCAGAGGTTTTCATTGAGACCAGGTGGGAATAACCCCCCTAGTCTGATTATCCACTTTTTTCTTTAGTATTAAGAATGGAGTGTAACCCAGTTTTGTTGTGCTTACTGCCAGCGATTTTATCAATAATGATGAAGGTACATTTAGCAGAAGCATGTTCTAAGTGATGTTTGTACAAGGCATTGTTTTGCCTTTTGTTCTTGATGTTACTAATATGTTCAGAAATCCTGATTTTGAGTGGTCTAGATGTTTGTCCTACATAAAATGAGCCACAATGACAGGTGGCTAAATAAATGACCCAGTCAGTACTACAGTTTGCAAACAACCTCAAGTCATAAACTACTGGGCAATTTCTGCTTGAAAATTGTTTGGACTTATTGATCTTGTCGCAATTAATGCAGTGTCCACAAGGATAGCAACCTGTCAAGGGTTCCCCTATTAGTGTAGTTTGGATGGTGTTAGAATCCTGGAGCCTGTACCCATGTTTAAAATGATTGAAAAAGGAGCCCAAATTCTCGCCCTTCCGAAAGGAAAAAAGACATTTATCTGGTATGAAACTAGTTATATCTGGGTCATATTTGAGAATATTCCAATGTCTGTGCACACTATCTATCAGATGATTGGAATTTCTAGCATATGTGGTCGTGAATCTTAAGATAGGATCTTTGTTCCGTTCATGCTTATTATATTTTAACAGATTGTCTCTATCATAGGACTCAACCATATTACTGGCAGCTAGAACATAGCCCATACCATATCCCCTGGTTTTAAATATGTTGATAAGGTCTTTCCTATGAGTTTGATAAGAAGAATCATTTGAACAAATACGCTTGGTTCTAATAAATTGGGATTTGGGAATGTTACATGACATGTGGTGGGTGAAAACTAGAGGCATGGAGAATGGTATTGTACTCAGGGTGTTTTCTAAAAACCTCAGTAGATAATGTGTTGTCAGCTAGCTTGGTCACAGCAACATCCAAAAAAGTAATGTGTTGATAGTCATACTGAACAGTAAATACCAGGCCCCAGATGTTGTTGTTTAAATATGTGAGAAATTCATGTAACAAATGTATTTCACCCATCCAAACCAACCTGCAATCGTCAAGGTAGCGTCTCCAGATGTCTATATATGGTAAAAATATATTAGTCGTGTACAAACATCACTTAGAACATGCTTCTGCTAAATGTACCTTCATCATTATTGATAAAATAGTTGGCAGTAAGCACAACAAAACTGGGTTACACTCCATTCTTAATACTAAAGAAAAAAGTGGATAATCAGACTAGGGGGGTTATTCCCACCTGGTCTCAATGAAAACCTCTGAGTGAATCTAATTAATTAATAATGATTTTATATGTGTACATATACCTTTTTGCTCCATTATGTATGTAACCAACACTGATGAAGGCTGTGGTTTCCTGCAAAACCGGTTTGTTTTTTCTGTAATGATTTAACATTCATTACAATCTCATTTTGGACACTGTTTGCTGGCTCTGTGTATTTTTGTTCCATATTTTATGTTTGGTGAGCCGTGCAATTGCCCTCGTGCTGTTGTATTGTTCTTCTGATTTGCTGCCTTTTGTCAACAGCTGGGGGCCAGTGTTCCTTGAGAAAATATTAAGAATTATTCAGTCACTATTTATACATAGGTGACCAGTTTCAACTTCAGCAACCAGAGGTTTTCGTTTTACAGTCAGTTTGGCTATTGTTTGTTGAGCTGCCTATCTACTGTCTTCATATGGTTGTGAATCCAGGACATTACGGTTATTTTTGCCACTAATTATAACGGAAATCCTATTGATGCGAGGTTTTCTGTTTCTACAGTTGGTTTTGGACTTTGTCTGCTGAGCTGCCCATTGGCTGTCGTTTTATGGTTGTGAATCCTGGATATCACGGCAATTTTTGCCTTCTACCACAATGGAAGCCCTTTTTCCGTATTCCTTTTTAACGTTTGGTTTCTGAGTTTGTATCAGCACATACCGAGTACATCATTGGTTCTGGTGCTGTAGGTTAGTAAGCGTTTAAGCTATTTCATTGAATTACGCTTACCATTGCATTGAAGCACAGGAGCGCAAGTGGTGTTTCAACATTGATTGCATATTTGGTGTCAACATTCAGTGCTACGCTTACCTTATTAGCGTGCACTTTCATATTATGTGGTCTCTTTTTTTGAATCGCCTGCATCTAAATGCTAGTATACTCGCATTGGTGAGTCCTGCTTTATTCAAACTAGCCTGAATGCCTACAAGTTTGTTTGTCATCTGAATACAACGTTCCAGCATTCTTGGTTACCACCAGCTACGTTTCTTTTTCATGGACAAGTTTTGGTGTGATTTTTTTCTTGTGTTTATTGTGCTGAGCTAAATATTAGAGGTACATGGACAAAATCTGACTCCAGCTCACTTCCTCGTCGGGTGGACACCTTCTCGATATCATAACACGTGTGGCTTACATATTTTGAATCAGGGACACGCTGCATACCAATTTTGGTCGCATTATCTCGGACCAAATAATTCCTACTACTGGAATCCTTATCCCGGTACTTTTTCAACTTCCTTCCAGGAATTTGTGAGATTTATATCTCAAGGGGTCATATCTTTATTGACTGTTTAAACATTGTTTTTATATTACACAGTTGTATTAATTATACAATTCTGTATTGATATACAGTTTGGCTGTGACCAACATTCTATTCAATCACCATTCAATCAATTTTGTAGTGTTATGTTACATTTATTGATTCTTCAGTTAACAATGTCCTGATCTAATTTTTGCTATACTTATGAGGTGACAGTCTGTGTCAGGCAGTTGTACAGGTTTTGTGTCAATGTGTATCATACAGACTATTAATGGTTGGAAAACTCACTACTAAGCAAACTTCATGCATGGATCAATGAACATCTGTTTTTTACATAGAACTATTTTCTTAAGCATTCATATATCTGAGTGGAACCAATGTGTTAAATATTTTTGTATGCACTTCATTGGTTTCCACATGCCCTCTTTTTCCCAATTGGTTTAATTTCATTTTTTCACTCTTCAAGCCCGAAACAGTTTATTTGGTTACACAGTATTGTATATTAATTGGTCTGCTGTTTGGTGGATACTCTGGGTTATCTCAATAGTATTGACCCTTTCTAAGTATTCATTTGAGGGGCCACAGCCAGTAATATCCTTTTCACCATTTGGGCTGTAATTGTCCCCTTTATTTGAACTGACTCAGTATAACATTTGTTGTTGACTGATATTGTCAGTTTCTATCCACAGATATGGACTTCACTTCCTTTATAACAGGTCTATCCGCTGACAGGGAGGACCTGAGGATATTTGGTCTTGGTCACAATTTATCTGATAGAACTCAGACTATGGATCAGAGCAATTCTGAAACTAAATGCACAGTAGCATTTCAGAATCTATTTGGTCATCTTAAAACACTACGATCCAATATCTGGCATTCGAAATTATTCAAGGCCTATTTGGCAAAGGGTATCACTCCCAGAGGGTTGAGAATACAGATTCAACCCTTGGTCTCTAATCCAGACCAGGAACTTATGGACCAGTGGTCCGCCATCCAGCAGCAAGCCTCTATTTCTTTTGTTGAAACCCTATCCAAATTTCATGACAGAATCATCGATTCTGAGATCCAAACAGTTTCGAGGCTTGTGGGTGAACTTAAACCTTTTGAAGGGGAAACATTTTTCCACACACAGTTAAATAAAGTAGCTAATGATCTCAAAATTTTAGAGGAACAATTACGGACTAGGAAGTTGAAAAAATTCCAGAGGGATGAAGGGGATTACCTTAGCAATAATCCTTTTGCAACCAACACCAAACAGGTTAGATTCACTCCTAGGGCTCAGAGAACCCCTAAAAGGAAAAGACCTCGGTCCATTTTGAAAAAAACAGGTAATCCACCGGTATCTTCCACTGAAGAATTTTCATCTGGTACAGATAGTGAATTTCCAAGCATATCTAGGTCACCTTCCCCGAAACGAAATCCAAATACTGTCCCTTTAGATTTAAATATAAACGAGGGGGGAGAAAACACAGGAAGAATTACCAACATAGACAGTTTACTGAAAATGGTCATGGAGAATTAGATGTTTCATCAAACAGTAATGTGCTCAATCTATCTGATTTTGTATTATCCCCAACACACCTGCTGGTCCTTAATAAAGGGTTGTCTTGTGTACCAGGCTTCATGGTTTCTGAGGATTTGTTGGCTCAGGATGTTGCCTCCTTTTGTAGAATTTTGAACTTGAGATTATTTTTTGGGGATTCTGGGCATGACATGGACGAACGATTCACATACCACAAATCATCTTTTGTTCCACCTATGCATCCACTGGTACAACAGTTTCAAAAAAACGTTCTCAATGACCTCCATTTTTTCGGTTCTGATATTCAATTTAAATCCAACAATATTTCTCGAGCTGAACGTGAAGCAATTTTTGAACTACAGAATAACAATAACATTGTCATCATTCCTGCTGATAAGGGGGGTGCAGTTGTGATCTTGAACTGGTGTGCTTATAACAAAGAGGCTAATAGACAGTTGTCTGATCCTAAATATTATTCCCTGATGGGGATTGATCCTACACCCAGGTTTCAAACACAAATCGAGGAATTTATACATTGGGCTAGGGATGAATGCATCATAACCTATGACACTGCACAACAACTTATTGTCAAGGATCCATCCACTCAATATATATATTTCCTGCCAAAGATTCATAAGGATCCTTTATCCCCTCCAGGCAGACCAATTGTTTCTGGAAGGGGCTATATTACAGAACCTCTTTCACTTTTCCTTACTAAACATCTCAAACCATTACTGGGTATGATAAGATCAAGATTACATGACACCACCAGTTTTCTTCAGATTGTTTCTGACAGCCAACTTGAGGAAGATTGGTTACTGTGTACCCTAGATGTTTGCGCTCTATACACCAACATTCCACGAATCTGGACTTGAGGCCCTGGCTTTTTTGGGTGAATAAGGCCGATTTATATCCATCTACTTTCAATTCCTTTTGATAGAATCAGCCAGATTGGTCCTCACCAGTAATGTTTTCTCTTATTTGGACAAATGTTACTGGCAAGTTAAGGTAGCCATGGGGCATCCTTTGCCCCATTTATGGGTCTCTTTATGGCTTTCGTGGAACCCATACTATTTATGACTCCACGACTAATATATTTTTACCATATATAGACATCTGGAGACGCTACCTTGACAAATTTCAGGTTGGTTTGGATGGGTGAAATACATTTGTTACATGAATTTCTCACATATTTAAACAACAACATCTGGGGCCTGGTATTTACTGTTCAGTATGACTATCAACACATTACTTTTTTGGATGTTGCTGTGACCAAGCTAGCTGACAACACATTATCTACTGAGGTTTTAGAAAACACCCTGAGTACAATACCATTCTCCATGCCTCTAGTTTTCACCCACCACATGTCATACGTAACATTCCCAAATCCCAATTTATTAGAACCAAGCGTATTTGTTCAAATGATTCTTCTTATCAAACTCATAGGAAAGACCTTATCAACAGATTTAAAACCAGGGGATATGGTATGGGCTATGTTCTAGCTGCCAGTAATATGGTTGAGTCCTATGATAGAGACAATCTGTTAAAATATAATAAGCATGAACGGAACAAAGATCCTATCTTAAGATTCACGACCACATATGCTAGGAATTCCAATCATCTGATAGATAGTGTGCACAGACATTGGAATATTCTCAAATATGACCCAGATATAACTAGTTTCATACCAGATAAATGTCTTTTTTCCTTTGAAGGCAAAAATTTGGGCTTTTTTCAATCATTTTAAACATGGGTACAGGCTCCAGGATTCTAACACCATCCAAACTACACTAATAGGGAACCCTTGACAGGTTGCTATCCTTGTGGGCA
>NC_056743.1:1222828916-1222872427 GCF_019279795.1 Protopterus annectens
TGGGGCACCTGACATCTGGGGCAAGAAAGACTGAAGAACATGGCGTCGGCTGTGTCTTATATACTCTGGCCTTCCTGACGTCAGAAGAGTAAGCGACGACAACCGACGCCGAACCAAGACTTTGGAATTCGGCCGACCGAGGGACCGCCTGACGGCTGAAAACCCATCTGTGATTACTGCAGCTGTATTAGCACTCGAACATCTACATTTATGGTAGGTACAAAACTGTACTTTTCTGCTGGTCTGCCTTTGGCTCCTCTTCTGACCTCTAGGTTTTAGGTCAAGCAGTTTCTTAAAGGCATCCTAAATATCAGGCCTCCCAGGAAGGCAATTCTTGCTTCCTGGGACCTCAGTTTTGTTCTTGAAAAATAGACTCATGCTCCTTTTGAGCCCGCTTGCTTCATCTTCCTTACGACATTGTACTAGGAAGACTGTTCTTTTAGCTCTCATTTCAGCTAAGAGAGTGTCTGAGCTTCAGGCTGTCATGGCTGTTCCTCCCTTTTTAGTTTTTCACAGGAACAGGGTGTCTCTTCATATTAATCCGTCTTTTATGCCCAAGTGGTCAGTGAGTTCTCTCTTAACCAATCTGTTCATCTTCCTTCCTTTTTTCTTCTCCGCAGTCTGACAGAGATAAGGTTTGTCACACCTTGGATTTGCATAGACTGCTCAGATATTATTTGCATAAAATTAAGGATACTCGGAAATCTTAGCAGTTTTTGGTGCCTTTCATCCCAGGTCTTTGGCTGTTTCAAAGCAAACCGTCTCATCGTGGATTTCTAAGTCCATTTCTTTTTGTTATTCTTTTCATGGTAAATGTATTTCCTCATCTGAGGGCTCATTCTATCGGGGCTGTTGACTCCTCTGTTGCTTTTTCCAAAGGACTGGATTCTAATTCCATGCTTGAGGCCGCTACTTGGTCTTCTCTTCATACCTTCACTAAGCATTACAAGTTGGATGTTGTTTCCAGGGCTAGAGATGTCTTTGCAAGCGCTATCCTGCATGAGTTTGTAGAGGGCTTTTCAGTGTCGTCCTCCTCCCAGGTTTCTTCTTTGCTTTTGTACCCTCCCTTCAGTTAAGAATACTGCAACAGTGATGTGGAAAAACATAGTCCAGTTGTGAAAAGTCTTACCCTAACAGTAGATGTCCTTTTCTTCACTGTTGCAGTATTTGCTCCCTCCTGCCCCCTCTACTCTAGACTGTTCTTTTTTCCCCTGCTGGCTGAGAGGTTCTTTTCCCTTTTCTCCTAATGGATGTACATGTTCTTCCTGTCCCTAAGGATATTCTGTTCCTCCTGGAGCTTTTTCAGTTCCAAGTGTTTGCATTTGTATGTCACCTTTATGCCCTATGCCTTCTACAGGGAGTGTACATGTGATGTACGGTGCCTGTCAGTACTAAAGGTGTTGATATATTGGCCGGACGTTGGGCTGTCCTTGGCAAAAGATCCCTTTAGTTACAAATACTGCAACAGTGAAGAGAAAGAGATCTACTGCTATGGTAGGATTTTACGCAACTGTACTTTCTTACAACTAAAATGTGTTTACCTTAAACACACACAACGGTTGCTAAAAGCATTCCCCAACCCACATTTAAAATAAATCTGACTGCATCCTATACATAACTATTTTACAATACATCATGCAGTTTATATCATTATTTTTTTGTACAGATATTGATAATAAGAAAAATTGTTTTACTTAGCTACTGATGTTCATCGTGTTTCACTGTTTCAGTCATTACACTTGGGTTATCCTGCTGGCAGGCTACCCGCAGTCGGCCTGAATTCCAAAGTCCTGGTCCGGCGTCGGTTGCTGTCGCCTCTTCCCTGACGTCAGTGCGCCAGGGGTGTAAAAGATGCAGCCGACGCCATTTTCTTCAGTCTTTCTTGCCGCGCGGTACCCGAAGCAAAAGCAGTTCGCAAGTGCCAGTCGGCCGACTCTTGAGATTTTCAAAATTGAATTTCAGCTCTGAAGTCTTCAATAAAGCTAAGTACCCCGTTGGGGAAACTTTTTTCTTGCTCCAGACCAATGTCAGAAAACGTTAACAATTTTATTTCTTGTGGGAAGCAAATACCTCATAAGGATTTTCATTCTTACTGTATTCCTTGCCTAGGCCCTGACCACGACGTTGCTAGTTGTCAGTTTTGTGCTAGATTTAACCAACGCACTATTAAGCGTCGGTACGATTTTGCTTTTCATTACTTTGGCCGAAGGCTTAACTATATAATGCCGTCGGAACAGCCGACGACCGGAGTTCATAAAAAGCGCAAGGAAAAGGACAGGCATCTGAGGTCCAAAACCGACGAAGCCTCTTCTAGGCCGTCGCCGGTGCTCAGTGAGTCGCATTCGCAGCCCGACACCCGCTACCTCAGAGCCACAGGCCGCCTCCGACTCCCACGTGGAGACAACTAGGCCTCTGGATACTCAAGGTATTGGGCCTTCGGAAACTAATCCCTCAGATGGGTCCGGAGCCGCTGAGCAGGCATTGGCTTCTGAGGGTGTTTTCAGACCTACACAGCTTTATATCAAGCCAACCTCAGTATCCAAGACAAAGACTAAAACAGTTTTAAAGACAAGGAAACAAGTACAGCATTCTCCAGGACAGACTTCCATGCCTAAGAAACAGATGCTCAAAATGGCCGAAGACCTAATTAGTTTGATCGGGGGTTCCCATTCCTCTCCTGATAAGAGGCCTAGGCAAGACACTGAATGTGATTCCTCTGATCAGCTTTCCATTTCCTCTGACTCCTCTTCAGAACAGGGATACTCTATTCCTCCCTATGAGGATTCTGATGCTGAAGAATCTATTCTTTGGGGAAACCCTGCATACCATGAGGGAGCATTTCCACTGGGAGAGCCAAGATTACTCAGAATCTAAGAAAAGGCTCAGAGACTTACTACCTCAGCACAGACCTCTTGCTATTCCACCTGTTCTAGACATTGTAGATGATGCATTTTCAGAGTCCGGCCTGTCTCCCGACTCTTTACCTCCTGCACCTGTTAAGCCACACAGATACTACAGGGTTCTAGATTCTCATAAGTTTCTATATAAAAACCCTGCTGCTGACCCAGAAACTATTTCTCAGGGTCCCAAGGGGGTCAAGGCAGCTACTGCAAAAAACCCTGTCTCCTCAGATAGAGATTCAAGGGCACTGGATAGATGGGGGAAACTACCTTGGCTGTAAGGGCTTTAAATTGTCGGTTTCATATGTTTAAATATCAGCAATACGTAATGTCTCTGCTAAAACAGAAAATGTTGACAAATTCTGAATGTTCTGAGAACAAGGAAATGCAGGATTTATTGCGTGCAGCTGAACGAGTGGGAAAGCATACTTTACAATGTGGATATCATTTGCTGGAGGCCTCTTGCAGGGCCACTGTAACAGGTTCTGTCATTAGAAGGCATGCTTGGTTAAAGGAACAGACTCTGCCTGATCATGTTAAAGCAAAATTATTGGATGCTCCATTACAGCATGATACTTTGTTTGGTGTTAAGGCAGAAGAGGTGTTGAAGAAAATGGAGGATAAAGCTAAATCTATGCAGACAGTAAAGGATTTCTTACAGGTACAGCCACCCAGATTTAGCAGGAACTGGCCTTCTAAGAATTGGTCCTTTCCCGTGTCAGACAGGCCACAAAGAGGCAGATACAGATGCCCTAGTGGCAGACAACAGCCCCAGGGCTCATACAGGCCCAAACAATGGGGTGCTTCTACCTCCAAAAGCAGAGAAGACAAATCACAGCCATTTAGGAAACAGTCCCAATGACTTCCCTCTGCCAATGCCAAGTATTTATCTTTTGGCAGCACCCTTAGGGGGGAAAGCTAGCACTTTTTTCACAAAATTGGCACATGATCACCCAGGACAAATGGGTCTTAGTCTCTCAGGGCTACAGGTTCCACTTTCACACCCTTCCAAAGGCAAAAGGTATGCCAGATCTGCCACACAATCAATGGGCAGAGGCACAAAAACAAGTTTCATCTCTCATGGACATGAGGGCTATTCAGTCAGTGCCACAACAAGAGCAGGGACAATGATTTTACTCAAGGCTTTTCTTAGTAACAAGAAAGGGCAAAGCATGGAGACCAATTCTGGACCTGTCTATTCTAAATACTTTTCTGGATGTTACGAAATTCAAAATGTTGACTCTGCAGCAGCTTCTGCCCATGCTGGGCAAGAAGGCTTGGCTTGTAACTTTGGACCCCAAAGAGGCATACCTGCATGTCCCAATCAGACAGTCTTGTAGAAGATACCTCAGATTCATAGCTGGCTGAATGCACTACCAATTCTCTGCACTGCCCTTTGGCGTATCTGCCGCGCCCAGGGTCTTCACAAAATGCCTGGCACCAGTAATTGCATTTTGCAGACAAAAAGGAATTCAAATATATCCCTACTTGGACGACTGCCTTATTCAAGCAGAGACCAAAGACATTCTATTAAAGCATCTGGCATTTGTAAAAAGATTACTAATTTGCCTAGGGTACACAGTAAACGAAAATAAATCAAAACTAGTACCCTCTCAAGAGATAATATTCCTGGGTGCAAGCTTAAATACAACTGCCCAGATGGCTTATCTCACGCCAGACAAACAAAGGCAACTGACTTCTTACTTCGAAAGCATGGCAACAAAGATCCAGTTATCTGCAAGAAAAATTCTGCAGGCTTTGGGCTACATGGCATCCTGCATTCTGCTAATTCCATATGCAAAACTGCATATGAGGAAACTACAATGGTATCTAAAAAGTGTTTGGACTCAACATTGCCACAGCCTGGAATCATTAATTTCATTCATTCCCTGCCTGCAACAAGAGTTTCGATGGTGGGCACAGGCCTGTCACCACAACAAGGGACAGCCATTCACTTTACCCACAGCCAGGCAAACACTAACAACAGATGCATCAGATTATGCCTGGGGGGCCCACATGGCAGGAAAATGTATTCAGGGCACATGGCCCGCAAGCCAAAGGCATCGTCACATCAATCAAAAAGAGATGCTAGCTGTACAAAATGCCCTGACAGCCTTCAAGGACTTACTTCATCCAGGACAGCTGCTGATAAAGACGGACAACACCACAGTCATGTGGTACATAAACAAGCAGGCGGGCACACATTCCTACCCCCTCTGCAGACAAGCCATGATTTTGTTGAACACAGCATTGACTTACCAAGTACACCTGCAAGCACAATTCCTGCCAGGAAAAACAAATGCTCTGGCAGACGAACTAAGCAGAAACCTCATGGATCCTCACGAGTGGAAACTAGATCCACAAATCTTCAACGTGATAACAAGGAAATGGGGATGCCCAGACATAGATCTCTTTCCCTCCCCTCACAACTGCCAACTTCAGAGATTCTGCACAAGGACTTATCACAAGCAAGCATGGAAAGTGGATGCTTTGTCATTCAGCTGGAACAACCTTACAGTATATGCCTTTCTTCCACTGGCTCTCCTCCCCAGGGTACTCCTAAAGGTCAGACAAGAGAAGCCACAAATGATACTGATTGCCCTGGATTGGCCACGTCAACACTGGTACCCAATCCTAAGGAGCTTGTCTCAAGGCCCAGCCTGGACATTGCCTCAAATTCCTCATTTACTGACCCAATAAAACAATCAGATCCTGCACAGCCAACTCAGAACCCTAAATCTAGCTGCATGGCGGATAGTGTAACCATTCAGAATACACCTCTCTCTAAAGTGGTTATTGATGTTATTTTGGAGGCCAGGAGGCCCAGCCCCAGAAAATCTTATGCAGAAAAATGGAAGACATTCTGTGCTTGGAACCAGGCACACGGATTTGACACACTTGTTCCAAATATTCCTCAGATTTTACAATATCTAACTGAGATGCTGGACAAAGGTCTGTCCTTCTCATCAATTAAGATCCACGCCTCTGCCATTTCAGCTCATTACAATACAGACCCACCTAGTTTTTCACATCCATTGCTTAGGCAGTACCTCAGGGGGGCCAAAAGCATAAGACCTCCAAGGAGAGCACCAATACCTGCATGGGACCTCAGTTTTGTCTTGGAAAAACTCACACTGCCTCCTTTTGAGCCAGGCAATACAGCTGAGATAAACTTCTTATCATGGAAAACAGTTCTGCTCCTAGCAATAACTTCAGCAAGAAGAGTCTCAGAGTTGCAGGCATTAATGGCTGTAGAACCTTTTATTATCGTCCATCCGGACAGGGTTTCTCTAAGGACAAACCCAACATTTATGCCTAAGGTAGTGTCCAGTGTGGCTCTTAACCAAACCATTCATTTGCCTACTTTTTACCCAAATCCACAGAATAAAGGGGGGAGACTTCTGCATTCTTTGGACATACACAGGCAGCTACACTTCTACTTAGACAAAACTAAAGCTTTCAGAAAGACTGAGCAACTTTTAGTGGCATATGCTGCAGGATCACAAGGAAAAGCTATCTCAAAGCAGACTATTTCAAAATGGATAGGACACTGCATTCGTTTCTGCTATTCACAACATGGCAAATCAGTGCTTAAGGGCATTAGACCACATTCTACCAGAGCAGCAGCCACCTCAGCAGCCTTCCTCAGAGGAGTACCAACCAAGGATATTTTGGAGGCTGCAACTTGGACTTCAGTGCACACTTTTACTAAGCACTACCACTTACCTCTTTATTCTAAATTCAGAGCAGGCTTTGCCACTGCAGTTCTGCAGGGCCTTATAGCCTCTCCTAATTCTATTTAGACCCAGCCGCCCAACCTCAGCTTTGGGATTCAACCCAAGTGTAATGACTGCAACAGTGAAACACGATGAACATAGTACAGTTGTGTACCTACCATAAATGTAGATGTTAGAGTGTATTCACTGTTGCAGTCCAGGTTACCCACCCACCATCCCCCTTTCTTTGCTGGGGATTATTTGCACTTCTCTATTCTATACGACCTATGTGGTGTATTTGCTTGTAGATGAAGGTATTGTTTAATGTTCATCGTGTTACACTGCTGCAGTCATCACACTTGGGTTATCTTGCCGTCAGGCGGTCCTGCAGTCGGCCAGAGTTCCAAAGTCTTGGTCCGGCGTCGGTTGCTGTCGCTTCTTCCCTGACGTCAGTGCGCCAGGGGTATATAAGATGCATCCAATGCCATTTTCTTCAGTCTTTCTTGCTGCGCGGTGCCCGAAGCAGAAGCAGTTCGCAAGTGCCGGTCGGCCTACTCCTGAGATTTTCAAATCAAATTTCAGACCGAAGTCTTCATAAAGCTAAGTACCCCGTTGGGGAACCTTTTCTTGCCTCAGTCCGATGTCAGAAAAAGTTAACAATTGCATTTCTTGTGGGAAGCAAATACCTCATAAGGACTTTCATTCTTATTGTATTCCTTGCCTAGGCCCAGGCCACGACGTCACAGGTTGTCGGTTTTGTGCTAGGTTTAATAAACAAACTATTAAACGTTGGTTTGATTTCGCCCGACATTATTTTGGTAGGAAATTTAATTATACCATGCCGTTGGAGCAACCGACGACCGGAATGCATAAAAAAACACAAAGATAAGGACAGGCAGCCGAGATCCAAACCAGACTCCGGGGCCTCTGCTAGGCCAGTCGCCGGTTCTCCGGTTTTAAGTGAGGTGCCTATGCAGTTCCTGACGACCGCTGATTTAGAACCTCAGGCGACATCAGATTCACAAGCGGAGATTGTTAGGCCTCCACAACCTTTACCTTTAGGCCCTTCCGACTCCATGCCTGAAGGAGATTCCGGTGCAGTTGAAACGCCTTCAGTTGCAGAAGGTGTCTTCAGACCGACTACACTCACTATTAAATCCTATGCAAAGCTGAAAACTCCTTTAAAAACAAAGAAGACTGTACAGCAGTCTCCAGTACAAGGCCCCATGCCTAAGAAACAGATGCTTAAGATGGCTGAAGACTTAATTACCCAAATCAGGGGTTCCCATCCCCCTTCTGATAAAAGGCCAAGGCAGGAGGAGGACTCCGCTTCCTCTGACCAGGTTTCAATTTCCTCAGACTCTTCTGAGGAACAGGAATATTCCTTTCCCCTTATGAAGATTCTGATGCTGAAGAGTCTATCCCTTCTGCATCTCCCTCAGAAGACTACTCTTTTGGGGAAACCATACATACTATGAGGGAACATTTCTACTGGGAAGGCCAGGATTACTCTGATTCTAAGAAAAGGCTCCGAGAGTTCTTTTTACTACCCCAGCACAGACCACTTGCTATTCCACCTGTGTTAGACATTGTGGATGATGTTTATTCAGAATCTAGCCTAAACCCAGATTCACTACCTCCCGCACCAGCCAAACCAGACAGATACTGCAGAGTCCCTGACTCACACAAATTCCTGTATAAAAGCTCTGTTGCTGACCCAGAAACCATTTCCCAGGGTCCCAAAGGGGTTAAGGCCTCTATTGCTAAAAATCCTGCGCCCTCTGAAATGGATTCTAGAGCACTAGACAGATGGGGAAAGAAAGTATATACCTCAGCTACTCTAGCTATGAGGGCCTTAAATTGTCAGTTTCACATGCTGAAATATCAACAATATCTGATGTCTCAATTAAAACAAAAAATGCTCTCACATACAGAACAGCCAGATTACAAGAAAATGCAAGATTTGTTGCATTCAGCTGAACAAGTGGGAAAACATACTTTGCAATGTGGATTTGATTCATTGGAAGCTTCTTGTAGAGCAGCAGTGACAGGGTCTGTCATACGTAGGCATGCTTGGTTAAAAGAACAAACTTTACCTGATCATGTTAAAGCAAAGTTATTGGATGCACCTTTACAGCAGGATGTTTTATTTGGTGTAAAAGCAGAGGAGGTTTTAAAGAAAATGGAGGATAAGGCAAAATCTATGCAGACGGTCAAGGATTTTTTACAGGTTCAACCCCCTCGTTTCAGCAGAAATTGGCCAACCAAAAACTGGTCCTTTCCAGCTTCTGCCAGACCACAGAGGGGCAGATACAGACACCCAAGGGGCAGAGGCCAGACACAAGGCTCTTACCAGCCTCGACAATGGGGTGCCACAACCCAAAAAGGAGGAGAAGACAGGTCTCAAACTACCAGAAGACAAACACAGTGACTTACCCCGCAGACTACCAAGCAAACCCTCTTGGCAGCTCCCTTGGGGGGAAAACTAGCACTTTTTGCAGACAATTGGCACATCATCACAAAAGACAAATGGGTCCTAAATATTGTATCTAAAGGATACAGATTCCACTTTCACACTTTGCCAAGGATAAAAGGAATGCCAAACCTGCCACCAAATCAAAGGGCAGAGGCTCAAAAGAAAATTTCAGCTCTCATGGACATGAGAGCCATTCAACAGGTTCCTGCACAGGAGCAAGGACAAGGATTTTACTCAAGACTGTTTCTAGTTCCCCGAAAGGACAAAGCCTGGAGACCCATTCTGGACCTCTCATTTCTAAACACATACCTGGAAGTACCCGAATTCAAGATGCTAACACTACAGCAATTTCTTCCCATGCTGGGCAAGAAGGCTTGGCTAGTAACGCTGGATCTCAAGGAGGCATACCTGCATGTCCCTATCAGACAAAATTGCAGAAGATACCTCCGATTTATTGCAGGTTCAATCCATTACCAATTCTCTGCACTGCCCTTTGGCTTATCTACTGCGCCCAGGGTCTTCACAAAATGCCTGGCACCAGTAATTGCATACTGCAGACAAAGAGGGATTCAAATATATCCATACCTGGACGACTGCCTTATTCAAGCAGAAAGCAAGGACATTCTATTAAAGCATGTGGCGTTTGTCAAAAACCTACCAAGTTGCCTAGGGTACACAGTAAACGAAAAGAAGTCAAAACTAGTGCCCTCACAAGACATAATATTCCTGGGTGCCAGCTTAAATACAACGGTCCAGATGGCTTATCTCACGCCAGACAAGCAAGGACAACTGACTCAATACTTCAAAATGATGGCAACAAAGACCCAACTCCCTGCAAGAAAAATTCTGCAGGCCTTGGGATTCATGGCATCTTGCATTACCATTTGCAAAACTGCATATGAGGAAATTGCAATAGTATCTGAAAAGCGTATACACTCAGAACAGCCACAGCTTGGAAACAATAATTCCACTCATTCCCTGCCTTCAACAGGAGTTTCTGTGGTGGGGTCAGGCATGTCACCTCAACAAGGGTCAGCCTTTTACCTTACCCACAGCCAGGCAAACTATTACAACAGATGCATCGGATTATGCCTGGGGAGCACACATGGCAGGACAGTGTATTCAGGGCAAATGGTCTGCAAACCAAAGTCATCTACATATCAATCAAAAAGAGATGCTAGCTGTACAAAATGCCCTAACAGCTTTCAAGGACCACCTACATCCAGGACAACTCCTAATAAAGATGGACAACACCACAGTGATGTGGTACATAAACAAGCAAGGGGGCACACACTCCTACCCCCTATGCAGGCAAGCAATGACCTTGTGGAACACAGCACTGACCTACCAAGTTCAACTACAAGCACAATTCCTGCCAGGAAAAAAAAACACACTGGCAGACGATCTAAGCAGAAACATCATAGATCCTCACGAGTGGAAACTAGATCCACAAGTATTCGCAATTATAACTCAAAAATGGGGGAGCCCAGACATATATCTGTTTGCTTCCCCCCAAAACTACCAACTACGGAAATTCTGCACAAGGACATACCACACACTCGCTTGGAAAGTGGACGCCCTCTCATTCAGTTGGAAAACATTGACAGTGTATGCCTTTCCTCCACTGCCTCTTCTGGCAAAGGTGCTGCTGAAAGCCAGATTAGAGAGGCCACAAATGATACTCATTGCTCCAGACTGGCCACGCCAACACTGGTATCCAGTGCTAAGGAACATGGCTCAAGGCCCACCATGGATTTTACCTACAATTCCTCACCTGCTCACTCAGCAAAACCATCAGATTCTACATAGCCAGCTCAAGACTTTAAATCTGGCTGCATGGCAAATTGCCTAAACAACCAGTCAACACTTCTCTCTAAAGCTGTAATGGACGTCATTCTGGAGGCCAGGAGGCCCAGCACAAGGAAAGTCTATTCAGACAAATGGAAAAGATTCTGCGCCTGGAACCAGGCTAAAGGCCAAAATCCCCTTATCCCAAATATTCCTCAGATTCTTCAATATTTAACTGAGATGTTGCACAAAGGACTTTCCTTCTCATCTATTAAGATCCACGCCTCAGCTATTTCAGCTCAATACAACACGGATCCTCCTATATTTTCACATCCATTACTAAGACAGTTCCTCAGAGGGGCTAATAACATAAGACCGCCCCGGAGAGCACCAACACCAACTTGGGATCTCAACTTTGTTTTGGAAAAGCTTACACTTCCACCCTTTGAACCAGCTTTCACAGCTGATCTACAGTTCCTATCATGGAAAACTGCCTTGCTGCTAGCAATAACTTCAGCACGAAGAGTCTGAGAACTACAGGCCCTAATGGCAGTGGAGCCTTTCATCATTTTTCATCAAGACAGAGTCTCTTTACGAACTAACCCTTCTTTTATGCCGAAGGTAGTATCCAGTTTGGCCCTAAACCAAACCATTCATTTGCCCACCTTTTATTCAAACCCCCAGAACAAAGGGGAAAGGCTCCTACACTCTTTGGACATTCACAGGCAATTACGTTACTACTTGGATAAAACTAAGGCTTTCAGAAAATCTGACCAGCTCTTTGTATCCTATGCTGCAGGATCTCAAGGAAAAGCTATCTCAAAACAGACCATTTCAAAATGGATAGGACATTGTATCCGTTTCTGCTACACACACCATGGGAAATCTGTGCCTAGTAACATCAGGCCCCATTCCACCAGGGCTACAGCAACATCAGCAGCCTTCCACAGAGGGGTACCAACCAAGGATATTTTGGAGGCTGCAACTTGGAGTTCAGTGCACACCTTCACCATGCACTATCACTTACCTCCATACTCTAAAACCAGAGCTGGCTTTGCCACTGCAGTTCTGCAGGGCCTACTAGCCTCTCCAAATCCTGTTTAGTTCCACCACCCATCCTTACCTTTGGGATTCAACCCAAGTGTGATGACTGCAGCAGTGTAACACGATGAACATAGTACAGTTTTGTACCTACCATAAATGTAGATGTTCGAGTGTTCACACTGTTGCAGTCCAGGTTACCCTCACTCCATCCCCTCTGAACTAGCTGGACTTATCTATACCTTTCTATCCTATACAACCTCTGTGGTGTATTTGCTTGTGACTGAAGGTATTGTTTTATTTTTATATGTATATTTTTTATATAGCAATATGTATTGCCTACCTATTGGGGGCACCTGACATCTGGGGCAAGTAAAACCGAAGAAAATGGCGTTGGATGCATCTTATATACCCCTGGCGCACGGATGTCAGGGAAGAAGCGACAGCAACCGATGCTGGACCAAGACTTTGGAACTCTGGCCGACTGCTGGACCGCCTGACGGCAGGATAACCCAAGTGTGATGACTGCAGCAGTGTGAACACTCGAACATCTACATTTATGGTAGGTACAAAACTGTACTTTTTAGTGCATGCTTTTATAAGCAATGTTTTTTTAGCCTACCCTTTTGGGGGCATCTGACATCTGGGGCAAGAAAAACTGAAGAAAATGGCGTTGTCTTCATCTTTTATACCCCTGGCACACTGACGTCAGGGAAGAGGCGACAGTAACCGACGCCGGACCAGGACTTTGGAATTCTGGCCGACTGCGGGTAGCCTGCCAGCAGGATAACCCAAGTGTAATGACTGCAACAGTGAATACACTCCAACATCTACATTTATGGTAGGTACACAACTGTACTTTTTTTCCCTTCAGTGTCCTTCTGAACACTAAAGACATAATGTGGAATAAACAGTCCGCCCACAAGTTTAACAAAATCACCAAAAGGTCCAGTCTTTTCTCAGCCACTTTTTCTTGCAAAGCCTGATGCTTTATAATCTTCCGTATGTGACTGATGTTTTATAATCTCCCTAATGTGATTGATGCTTTATAACCTCCCCTTTTTCATTAATTTCACTCTTGCTGGTCTTCCTGTTTATCACCATCTGCCAACACCAAACTCTAGTTCAAGTCCAAGGTACTGCTGATTCTTCTAGTCAACTCCTGTGTTTCTTTTGTTTTTCAAACATTTTCTTTGGAACACTGGAAAAGGTTTCTCTGGCAAAGTCTCGCTGCAAGCTTTATTGTCAAATGAATTAATAGTAGAGACCCCTTCTGCTTGCTTACTTTGTGTTGTGTAAACTTTTATTTCCCCCATAGCCTGTTCTGCATCAAAACTGTGTTTGATTTTCCAGGAAAAAAATATTTTGAAGACAGATACAGCAGCTTAGATCTTACACCTGGCTCTTGACATTCGCTGATTGTTAGGATAAATTCGCTTCTACTCTGACTGCTGGACAGTGAATAATCATTTACATAGCAAAAGCCATTTGTTCAATATCAAGCAGATTTCTCAACTTTTTGTGCTGTTCCTTATTAGGCCCATCATTGAGTACAAGGCCCCCTTTGAATGTACCTTACTCAGTGTATCACTCCTTGATTAGGCCCATCATTGAGTACAAGGCCCCCTTTGGAATGTACCTTACTCAGTGGATCACTCCTTGATTAGGCCCATCACCGAGTACAAGGCTCCCTTTGAGAATGTACCTTACTCAGTGTATCACTCCTTGATTAGGCCCATCACTGAGTACAAGGCCTCCTTTGGGAATGTACCTTACTCAGTGTATCACTCCTTGATTAGGCCCATCATTGAGTACAAGGCCCCCTTTGAATGTACCTTACTCATTGTATCACTCCTTGATTAGGCCCATCATTGAGTACAAGGCCCCCTTTGGGAATGTGCCTTACTCATTGTATCACTCCTTGATTTAGGCCCATCACTGAGTACAAGGCCCCCTTTGGAATGTACCTTACTCATTGTATCACTCCTTGATTAGGCCCATCATTGAGTACAAGGCCTCCTTTGGGAATGTACCTTACTCAGTGTATCACTCCTTGATTAGGCCCATCATTGAGTACAAGGCCCCCTTTGGGAATGTACCTTACTCAATGATGGTCCCAAAGAAGGAGTGATGCACTAAGTACCAGGCCCCCTTTTTAACTTACCTTACTAAGTGTATCAAGCAAATGGAAAGGCCTCAGAGGTTTGTAATTAAAAAGATCAAGGCCCTAAAAGATCTAAACTACAAAGGAAGACTGGAAACATTATCCCTATTCTAATTTTCCCTATAGACTGCTTAGGGGAGACCTGTGCCTTGCTTCTAGGGCTATAAGGGATTCACTAGTCCAAAAACTCTTATACCTCAATAAATATTAGTGCAGCTAGGGCTAGAGTTTTAAATCAGCTCCAACAAATCAAAGCTAATAAGAGGAATAGATTTAACATGAAGTGGCTTCTCCTTCTGTAGGACATACTCCTCTCTCCAAGTTAAGCAGTGCAATATGCTCTCTTCCTTTAAGAAGAAGCTGGACAACTGGATGAGTGTTCATAACTTCAGATCTGGTATGACTGGTAGAAAGAGTTGTTGCCAAATCTAGGGAACCCTGTGACAAGAAAAAAAAATAACCAGAGATTCTATAGAGGTATTAAAGATATTTTTGAAAATTTGTAAAAATATACGCAGCGAAGAAGAATGGCAAAACCAAGCACAGCACAAATGGAAATATTTATAGAAGTCTTAATTATGCCAAAGTTAGATGAGGAATGAGGCTCAACAGATAATGACTAAGACAGGAAGAGATGAGATAAAAAGAGTGATACATAATCAATCAGCAGGGAAGTCTCCAGGAATCAATGGTATTCTTGTGAAAATTCGGAAGTTAGGACGGAAGATCTGGACGTTTTTGTTTAACAGTTTTTAAAAGGTTGTGAGGCACTAAGCAACTTTGACGAAATCTGTGGTGACAGTATGTACCCTTCAGATCCAGCTTCGTATATACCCATTTCATGTTTAAACCATTTGTCTATACTAAGAGAATGCTGTGTTAGCAAAGCTTAACAGATGTGGATTAATGTGGTTTTATGGGGAGGAGGCAGACATTTCACAACGTTAATACAACAGTGATGATCCAGGGGAAGCAGAGTATAAGAAAGTGCCACTATTAATGGTGAGTTTTGATGCATTACAGACATTTGATATAGTCTTCAGGGGTTTTATGAATAGAGAAGTGGTAGCATTTGTATCCCCTGATAGAATAGTATGACCCCCTTTGGAATGTACCTTACTCAGTCTGACTAATGAAGAGGCAAGAAATAAGGGGGGGGGGGGGTCATCTTTGACAAGGTGTGTTTGAACATTTGTAGAAAGTAGAAATGTCCGCTGTCCCCACTGGTACTTCATAAGCTTATAGGGAAGTACTAGGCCAATTGCCTTGTGCACTATTTTTAAGCCTAGCCAATTTTCTTCTTGCTCAAAATAACCTATTTGGTTATAGATTGGCCTTACCCATCCCATGGATGATACTTGTATATTACCCCTAAGTGAAGTTTCTGTTTCCCATCCATAGATCTGAGTTGCACTTGAAAATGGATATATTTATATCTGATGTTATTAATCTTCATTCATTCCTTACATGTGGGTTTGGAGCTGTTCCTCGGTTCCAACTCAGGCATGGAGAATTATATTGTACTCGGGGTGTTTTCTAAAAACCTCAGTAGATAGTGTGTTGTCAGCTAGCTTGGTCACAGCAACATCCAAAAAAGTAATGTGTTGATAGTCATACTGAACAGTAAATACCAGGCCCCAGATGTTGTTGTTTAAGTATGAGAGAAATTCATGTAACAAATGTATTTCACCCGTCCAAACCAACCAGCAATCGTCAAGGTAGCGTCTCCAGATGTCTATATATGGTAAGAATATATTAGTCGTGGAATCATAAATAATATGTTGTTCCACGAAAGCCATAAAGAGATCCGCATAAATGGGGGCAAAAGATGCCCCCATGGCTGTACCCTTAACTTGCCAGTAACATTTGTCCAAATAAGAGAAAACATTACTGGTAAGGACCAATCTGGCTGATTCTATCAAAAAGGAATTGAAAGTGGGTGGATATAAATCGGCCTTATTCAGCCAAAAAGCCAGGGCCTCAAGTCCAGATTCATGTGGAATGTTGGTGTATAGAGCGCAAACATCTAAGGTACACAGTAACCAATCATCCTCAAGTTGGCTGTCAGAAACAATCTGAAGGAAACTGGTGGTGTCATGTAATCTTGATCTTATCATGCCCAGTAATGGTTTGAGATGTTTAGTAAGGAACAGTGAAAGAGGTTCTGTAATATAGCCCCTTCCAGAGACAATTGGTCTGCCAGGAGGGGATAAAGGATCCTTATGAATCTTTGGCAGGAAATATATATATTGAGTAGATGGATCCTTGACAATAAGTTGTTGTGCAGTGTCATAGGTTATGATGCATTCATCCCTGGCCCAATATATAAATTCCTCTATTTGTGTTTGAAACCTAGGTGTAGGATCAATCCCCATCAGGGAATAATATTTAGGATCAGACAACTGTCTATTAGCCTCTTTGTTATAAGCACACCAGTTCAAGATCACAACTGCACCCCCCTTGTCAGCAGGAATGATGACAATGTTATTGTTATTCTGTAGTTCAAAAATTGCTTCACGTTCAGCTTGAGAAATATTGTTGGATTTAAATTGAACATCAGAACCAAAAAAATGGAGGTCATTGAGAACGTTTTTTGAAACTGTTGTACCAGTGGATGCATGGGTGGAACAAAAGAAGATTTGTGGTATGTGAATCGTTCGTCCATGTCATACCCGGAATCCCCAAAAAATAATCTCAAGCTCAAAATTCTACAAAAAGAGGCAACATCCTGAGCCAACAAATCCTCAGAAACCATGAAGCCTGGTACAAAAGACAACCCTTTATTAAGGACCAACAAGTGTGTTGGGGATAATACAAAATCAGATAGATTGAGCACATTACTGTTTGATGAAACATCTAATTCTCCATGACCATTTTCAGTAAACTGTCTATATTGGTAATTCTTCCTGTGTTTTCTCCCCCCTCGTTTATATTTAAATCTAAAGGGACAGTATTTGGATTTCGTTTCGGGGAAGGTGACCTGGATGTGCTTGGAAATTCACTATCTGTACCAGATGAAAGTTCTTCAGTGGAAGATACCGGTGGGTTACCTGTTTTTTTTCAAAATGGACCGAGGTCTTTTCCTCTTAGGGGTTCTCTGAGCCCTAGGAGTGAATCTAACCTGTTTGGTGTTAGTTGCAAAAGGATTATTGCTAAGGTAATCCCCTTCATCCCTCTGGAATTTTTTCAACTTCCTAGTCCGTAATTGTTCCTCTAAAATTTTCAGATCATTAGCTACTTTATTTAACTGTGTGTGGAAAAATGTTTCCCCTTCAAAAGGTTTAAGTTCACCCACAAGCCTCGAAACTGTTTGGATCTCAGAATCAATGATTCTGTCATAAAATTTGGATAGGGTTTCAACAAAAGAAATAGAGGCTTGCGGCTGGATGGCGGACCACTGGTCCATAAGTTCCTGGTCTGGATTAGAGACCAAGGGTTGAATCCGTATTCTAAACCCTCTGAGAGTGATACCCTTTGCCAAATAGGCCTTAAATAATTTTGAATGCCAGATATTGGATCGTAGTGTTTTAAGATGACCAAATAGATTCTGAAATGCTACTGTGCATTTGGTTTCAGAATTACTCTGATCCATAGTCTGAGTTCTATCAGATAAATTAT
The DNA here is from genome assembly GCF_019279795.1 of Protopterus annectens. Lineage (NCBI taxonomy): Eukaryota > Metazoa > Chordata > Ceratodontiformes > Protopteridae > Protopterus > Protopterus annectens. The sequence goes on from NC_056743.1 coordinate 1,222,846,620, forward strand.
GACCAAGACCAAATATCCTCAGGTCCTCCCTGTCAGCGGATAGACCTGATATGAAGGAAGTAAAATCCATATCTGTGGATAGTAACTGACAATATCAGTCAACAACAAATGTTGTACTGAGTCACTTCAAATAAAGGGGACAATTACAGCCCAAATGGTAAAAAGGATATTACTGGCTGTGGCCCCTCAAATGAATACTTAAAAATGGTCAATACTATTAAGATAACCCAGAGTATCCACCAAACAGCAGACCAATTAATATACAATACTGTGTAACCAAATAAACTGTTTCTGGCTTGAAGGGTGAAAAAATGAAATTAAACCACTTGGGAAAAAGAGGGCATGTGGAAACCAATGAAGTGCATACAAAAATATTTAACACATTGGTTCCACTCAAATAAATGAATGCTTAAGAAAATAGTTCTATGTAAAAAACAAATGTTCATTGATACATGCATAAAGTTTGCTTAGTAATGAGTTTCCCAACCATGGATAGTCTGTATGATACACATTGACACAAAACCTGTACAACTGCCTGACACAGATTGTCACCTCACAAATATTTCCCAACCATTAATAGTCTGTATGATACACATTGACACAAAACCTGTACAACTGCCTGACACAGACTGTCACTTCATAAATATAGCAAAAATTAAGTCAGGACATGGTTAACTGAAAAAACAATAAATGTAACATAACACTGCAAAATGAATTGAATGGTTATGGAATGGAATGTCGGTCACAGCCAAACTGTATATCAATACAGAATAATATGATTAATACAACTGTATAATATAAAAAATAATGTTTAAACAATCAATAAAGATAAGACCCCTTGAGATATAAATCTCACAAATTCCTGGAAGGAAGTTGAAAAAGTACCTGGATAAAGATTTCAGTAGTAGGAATTATTTAGTCCGAGATAATGCGACCAAAATTGGTATGCAGCATGTCCCTGATTCAAAATATGTGAGCCACACGTATTATGATATCAAAAAGGTGTCCCCCGACGAGGAAGTGAGCTGGAATCAGATTTTGTCCATGTACCTCTGATATTTATCTCGGCACAAAAAACACAAGAGAAAACACACCAAAACTTGTCCTTAAAAAAGAAACGTAACTGGTGGTAACCAAGAGTGCTGGAGCGTTGTGTTCAGATGACAAACAAACTTGTAGGCGTTCAGGCTAGGTTGAATAAGGCAGAACTCACCAATGCGAGTATACTAGCGTTTAGATGTAGACAATTCAAAAAAAGGAGACCCCATGATATGAAAGTGCACGCTAATAAAGTAAGCGTAGCACTGAATGTTAACACCGAGTGTACAATCAATGTTGAAATACCACTTGCGCTCCTGTGCTTCAATGCAATAGTAAGCGAAATTCAATAAGATAGCTCAAACGCTTACTAACCTACAGCACCAGAATCAATGATGTACTCGGTATGTGCTGATGCGGACTGGGAAACCAAACATTGAAAAGGAATACGGAAAAAGAGCTTCCGTTGTGGTTAAAGGCAAAAATTGCCGTGATATCCAAAATTCACAACCGTGAAACGACAACCAATGAGCAGCTCAGCAGACAAAGTCCAAAGCAAACTGTAGAAACAGAAAACCTCGCATGAATAGGATTTCCGTTGTAATTAAAGGCAAAATGCCCGTAATGTCCTGGATTCACAACCATATCAAGACAGTAGATAGGCAGTTCAACAAAAAATAGCCAAACTGACTGTGAAACGAAAACCTCTGGTTGCTGAAGTTAAAACTGGTCACCTGAGTCACCTATGTATGATAAGTAACTGAATAATTCTTGTTATTTCCACACAAAGAACACTGGCCCCCAGCTGTTGACAAGGCAGCAAATCAGAAGAACAATACAACAGCACTAAATGTTACTGGCAAGTCAAGGGTACAGCCATGGGGGCATCTTTTGCACCCATTTATGCGGATCTCTTTATGGCTTTCGTGGAACAACATATTATTTATGATTCCACGACTAATATATTCTTACCATATATAGACATCTGGAGACGCTACCTTGACGATTGCTGGTTGGTTTGGACGGGTGAAATACATTTGTTACATGAATTTCTCTTATACTTAAACAACAACATCTGGGGCCTGGTATTTACTGTTCAGTATGACTATCAACACATTACTTTTTTGGATGTTGCTGTGACCAACCTAGCTGACAACACACTATCTACTGAGGTTTTTAGAAAACACCCTGAGTACAATACTATTCTCCATGCCTCTAGTTTTCACCCACCACGTCATACGTAACATCCCTAAATCCCAATTTATTAGAACCAAGCGTATTTGTTCAAATGATTCTTCTTATCAAACTCATAGGAAAGACCTTATCAATAGATTTAAAACCAGGGGATATGGTATGGGCTATGTTCTAGCTGCCAGTAATATGGTTGAGTCCTATGATAGAGACAATCTGCTAAAATATAATAAGCATGAACGGAACAAAGATCCTATCTTAAGATTCACGACCACATATGCTAGGAATTCCAATCATCTGATAGATAGTGTGCACAGACATTGGAACATTCTCAAATATGACCCAGATATAACTAGTTTCATACCAGATAAATGTCTTTTTTCCTTTTGGAAGGGCAAGAATCTGGGCTCCTTTTTCAATCATTTTAAACATGGGCACAGGCTCCAGGATTCTAACACCATCCAAACTACACTAACAGGGGAACCCCTGACAGGTTGCTATCCTTGTGGACACTGCATTAATTGCGACAAGATCAATAAGTCCAAACAATTTTCAAGCAGAAACTGCCCAGTAGTTTATGATTTGAGGTTTTTTGCAAACTGTAGTACTGACTGGGTCATTTATTTAGCCACCTGTCATTGTGGCTCATTTTATGTAGGACAAACATCTAGACCACTCAAAATCAGGATTTCTGAACACATTAGTAGCATCAAGAACAAAAGGCAAAATAATGCCTTGTACAAACATCACTTAGAACATGCTTCTGCTAAATTTACTTTTATCATTATTGATAAAATAGCTGGCAGTAAGCATAATAAAACTGGATTACACTCCATTCTTAATACTAAAGAAAAAAAGTGGATAATCAAACTAGGGGGATTATTCCCACCTGGTCTTAATGAAAACCTCTGATTGAATTTAATTAATCAATAATGATTTTATATGTGGGTGTATATATACCTTTGTTCACCATTATGTATGTAACCAACACTGATGAAGGCTGTGGTTTCCTGCCGAAACCGGTTTGTTTTTTCTGTAATGATTTAATATTCATTACAATCTTATTTTGGACACTGTTTGCTGGCTCTTCTCTAATTTCTCATTGATTATGTAAACTTTTTCTGAAGGGATTCCTACGTATCAGGCCCCCTTTGAAGCAGCCAGTTGAGCCTTGGGATTTGACCTTGGTCCTCCAGTCCTTAACCAGTTCCCCCTTCAAGCCTGCAGCCGACTGTGATCTGAAATTCCTGTCTTGGAAAACCTTGTTCATGGTAGCCATTACGTCAGCTAGACGTATTTCAGAAATACAAGCTTTGTGTGTGAACCGTCCATATCTAGTTTTTCATAAAGACAGAGTATCCCTACGGACAAATCCCTCCTTTTTACCAAAAGTGATTTCTGACCTAACTATTAACCAAATGATAGACCTACCAGTTTTCTTTCCAAATTTTGCAATAAAGGGGAGTACACTTTGCATTTGCTTGATGTCCACAGACAATTGCATTTTTACCTTGATCGGACAAAGTCTATCAGAAAGTCTGGCCAACTTTTCATCTCTTATTCTGGCCCAAAATGGGAAAATCAGTTTCTAAGGTTACCTTATCTAAGTGGCTAAGAGATTGCATCATCTGTGTATACCATCATAACAAAGTTGCTATTCCTTCTCGGATCAAGGCACATTCCACAATGTCAGTGTAAAACTCTGTAGCTTTTCATGCAAGGGCTTCCATGGAATGCCATTTGTGCATCAGCAACATGAGCCTCTACTCATACCTTTATTACACATTACAAATTGGACATGGTCTCCAGGGGAAGAGCTTCCTTTGGTTCAGTGGTGCTCAGGGTCATTCTTCCATAAAGCCTCCCAGGAAACAAGGTAGCTAGGGACCCTGTCCCACATGTAAGGAATGAATGAAGATTGACAACATCAGATAAAGAAGTTATGTCTTGCCATAATGTTCCATCTGTGTTGTTCATCTTCATTCATTCATTACAATCCCTCCCACCTTCCCCCCTCCTAAGACTCTTGGAGGTTCGCTTATGGTCCTTGATCCTGATAAGGAAGTTGCTCAGAGAAAGCCTCTGGTTTCTCTTTATAATCTATCCTGTCTTCTAGGCAAACTTGAGCTGAGGTAATGTGGAGAAGGGCACTATGGGAAAGACTTAGCTTGAGAGTTTCTGGCTGGTGCGAGCTTAGAAAAATGGCCGAGTCGGAACCGAGGATCGGCTCCATACCCACATGTAATGAATGAATGAATGAATGAAGATGAGCAGCACAGATGGAATGTTATGGTAAGACATTAACTTCTTTATATGTTTACTTTATATTTACAGCCACTGGCAAAGCAAATGCAGGTTTCACAAATTCAGGGATATAACTAGTGTGGTAATCAAGAAAAGTTAGCTTTATTTGCAGATATCATTTTGTACTTGGTAAATCTAGAAAAGGATGTTCTGGTGTTATGGATCATTTTGGCACAGTTTATTTTTTCAGTATATAAAATTTAATAAATTTAAAACAAAGCCTATAGTGGAGATTTATTTATCCATACAAGAATTGGTTCAGTAACACCCACATTTATTGGGACACAGTAAAATTAAGTATGTAGGAGTATGGGCTAAAAGGCTTCTATTATGGCAGCTAAGGATATTTGGGAAGAAACTAAATAAAAGATAAATCAAAAGCTGGGAAACTAGAACCTCATGATTATGGATAGTAAGATATAAGCAGTGGAGTAGTGTAGAAGAATTGTGGAAAAATAATGAGCTTTCATCATGGAAAATTATTTATGGGTGGGACTGGAACCTGATTTGTAATGGAGAGAAAGTATTGGGAACCATAGAAAGAAAATGTTAACAGGGTAGATTTCTGAAGAAATATATAAAAGAATATTTGGTATGGAAAATTTGGATATTTGTAGTTGGAACTCGGAATTTGCATCTTATTCCCCAAGTCACAATAACTGAGTTAGACTGGAGAGAAAATAAAATTCACATCGGCATCTGTATTTAAATGAAAGTACTGAGAGCCGTACAATAACTACATCAGATCATGCATCAATAAAAAAGTTAAGATAAAATCTGGAGGGCTGTGTAAAAATGAGAGACAAGCCTTACCTTTCTATTAAAGAGAGGAATTTTTAAAGAATGGATGGTGGGTATTATTTGAGAGTTAATGGGTAAAACAGAAATTACTAGCTTATGAGTAGGGTAAAATAAAATTGAATTTAAAAAACATAGTAGAAGTAAGAGAAAAGGATATATGGGAAGGATGCAATAGGAAATGATTGATATAGGGTGAAATATTGCAAACGAAGGAGAGTCTGATAGAACAAGGAGGGGAACAACTTCAGTGTGTTAAAGGGAAAATAAGGGAGTGTTTGGATAATAGGCATGAATTTAGAAAGGTTGCTTTTAAGTAACTTATTTTTGATAACTTCAGGGAGTAAAAAGTTTTAGCACGATGAATTAGGCAACAGAAACTAGAAATAGTTAAGCCAGACTTGGGGAGCTTATAATAAGACAAACAACCAGAGATTTTATAAGGATCTTATAGATTTTTATTTATTTATTTAACATTTGTTTACCGGGAAAGTTGGACTGGGACAAAGCCCATTTTCTTTGGAGGCCCAGGGAGAAATGCTCCAGATGTACGTCTTCTAAATGTGGGAGGAAACCCACGTGAAAGCACAGGCACCCCAGCTGAGAATCGAGCAGGAGAATCTTCTTGCCAGGAGGCAACAACACTAACCACTGTGCCACTGTGCCGCCCAAATAATAGATATTTCAGAAATTAATATACAAAACACAATGTAGTCACCACCTGTTAGTTCCTGCAGCCAAACAGTCTGATAAGAATAAAATAAATGCTGAAGTAACCACCATGGCTGTATAATCCAAACTGTTGTATTCAATAGTTGATTTATTTAAAGATAAAATGGATGAGCGCTTTTGTGTAGCCAAATGTACGCTTCTTCAGATCAATGAGATAAACCATGAGCTGAAGGGAATAGGCAGCTGCTGTGAGCTGCTTATATTTCAGAAATTAAGAAATTTGTATAAAGCAGAGGAATGGGAAAACCAAAAAAGACACAAATGGTAATATTTGTTAAAATTTAAATTTGTAAAGGTTAGAAGCAAATGAGGCTCAACAATTAATAGGTAAGATGGGAAGAAATGAGATAAAAATGGTGGGGTGTATAATCAACAGGAGGGTCTCCAGATGCAGATGGGATTCCTGTGGAAAGTTGGAGTCCAGGAGCAAAGAAAGTGCTAAATACCATTCAGCCTCAACTTCCTAGAGACCCATTTCAGTTTTAAACCACTGTTATAAAGTGTTTGTTTGTATTAGCTAAGAGAACAGCAAGGGTGTTGCCAGAGTTGATGGCTATGGATCAGTGTGATGTTTACGAGAGAAGGCAAACATTTGATGACATTAATATGGCAAATTGTCAGCTACAACCACTGAAAATGATTTTGTCCCCTTATTTATTTTACTTAATTTTGCATTTGTTTGCCAGAAAAGTCACACTGGGTAGGAAACCCTTTTCAGCAGATGCCTGGGGAGAAATCTTCAAGCAACAACAAAAACATTTTATATTGCACAGCATTTTAAACAAAATAATGAAATGAAAATATATAGTTGCAAAGATAACACGTTGCATGTTGTACAAAAGAAGAATGTGCAACTTACCAATGATTAGGCATGATAAGGTGGAGTTTAGGAAAATCTCTTTGAGGGTGTATTTGACATAATGGTTATGGTCTTTACCTCATAAACACAAAGTACAGGGTTTGATACTGACCACAGGTTATATTGGGTACTCTTAGAATGGCTCTTCAGGCCAGTTAGCTTAGTATTCACTTTGATCCTATGGAATAATAGAACAAGAAATGACATTTTATGGCAAGACAGCTGTCATACTCATATTAGTATAGTTAGTAAGTGAAAATTATTTTGCAGAGCTAAAAGTATTTGTGGTAAGAAACAGTGGAAGTACAGGACACATGACAAGTCAAGTGTGACAGTTGAGATACAGTTCTGTATAAGAGTGGGGTAGATGAGTAAGTACATGCTAATAAGCAGGTGGAGAAGTGGACATAGGAGAGGTTATAATGCAGTATTACACCAAATAGGGGGGATGAGTTGCCTGTTAGAGGGGTGAGGAGCAATTGCCGTAGTATTTTGGTAGTTTTACAGTTGGTTGTGGTACCTGTGCTAACCTGTTAGAAAGCAATAGCAAAGCCATGATTTCATGAGTAGCTTTAAAAGAGATTCGAGAGAGAGTTTGTTCCATAGCTTTGCAACATTGTAATAGTAGAAGTTTTCCAACAGTGTTGTGGGATATTAACAGTAGTAGTAGTATTTGTCTTTGCAGCAGAGAGCTTTGTCTGGCGAATATTTTTGCACCAAGTTTAGTAAGGATGGGCATTTTAGGAGACATAATGTGCTCGATTTGTCGTTGAGATTAAGTGAGGCAGTTGAATAGTTCCATTCAGTTTAGTGTCTTCAGTACTTTGCAGTGATATGTTAGTGCTTCACAGTGTTGTGTTTGAAGTAGACGATTGATTGTGAATCATCTAGTAACTTTAGTAACAGCAAAAAAGTTCCGACTACAACCAGATACCTCAGAAAAGAAATAAAATCTGTCAAAACAGCAAAAACACTGAGGTAAGGCTCCAGGCTTCAAAGGTTTATTGTTCATAAAAACAAGACACAAGAGCTTTCACCAAGTAGGCTTCTTCAGGTGTAACAAATCAAGGTACTAGCTTCTCTATTTATACTAATCAGCACATACAGCTTAGAGCATTCTTAAAGGTATATTCAAGATACAAGCTCTGTATTAAACAATGCCAGTAAAGTGCATAAATCCAAAATACATAAATACAATATAAAAATAAAAACATAGATGTAAGTAAAATACATATAAACTTGTAACTAAAAACATTTTATCTGCGCAGGGGTTTATTTCTTAGAGCTGGTTTTAGAGGGATATTTTCATTCTGGCCATGACCTATAGTAGCTTTAAGTCTAATGATCCATCTGGCCTCTAAAGTTTCAGTTTTTATCTTAACATCACCTCCACGTATACTTTCAAAAACTCTACCTATAGCCCTAAAAGAAAATACATGTTGAGAATTGGTATCACTGATATGTTTTGCTAAGGCATTGTGTGAACTGCCTTTTCTTGTATGATACACATGTTCCCTGATTCTTTCTTTAAAAGTTCTATCAGTTTTACCTACATAAAATTTACTACAAATATTACATGTAGCAAGATATACTATATATAGGGAGTCACATCGAGCATTAATATTAAAGGTAAAAACCTCTTGTGTATCTGGATGTTGGAAGGATGCATTAGTATCTATATACCTGCAGAAATTGCATTTACCACAGGGTCTGCTACCTTTGACTCCACTTGGATGATTGTTCTCTTTAAAATAACATAACTATCTATGTAGGGACTTCTGATTTTTAAAAGTAAACTGTGGTTTAGCTCCAATATATTTTTTAATCTGTGTATCAGATGTTAAAATTTTCCAATTTCTATTAATGATGTCAGTATAATGTTGTATGTCTCTAGCATAACTAAAACATAACCTCAAGGGCTGTAAGTTTAAAGTGCATCTACTTTTCTGGTTGATGACATTACGTTTAGAAAAGTAAGGCTTGGCTTTACTTTGTCTCAAGCTCAAGACATTGTTTAGTCCTTGGTTTATAAGGTTAGGTTCATAGCCCCTTTCTTTCAACTCAGCCTGTACTTTGGTGAGTTGCAAATCAAAATCAGTGACACTAGCATTCAATCTAGAAGCTCGAAAAAATTGATTCTGTGCCAAATTCCTAAATATAAAATCAGGGTGCATACTGTCCCTATGCAATAAATTATTAACATGACATTCTTTCCTGTATAACTTCACATTAAACTGACCCTTCGAGTCTTGTAATACAGTAACATCCAAAAAATTAATCTCAGTCAAAGAATGGTTTACTGTAAACCTTAAAAAACTCGTAGTATTAATGAACTCTACAAAACTAGATACATCAGATAACCAAAGCTGGTTTGTATTTTCAATTTCTTCCAAGCAGAAAGCAAAGCTGGATCACAGTCTGTTTGAGCAGGCATTTTTAAAAATTCTAAGACCCCTAGGGATGATGCCTTCAGAAATACATGTCTGCATATGATATTTCTCAAACTGAGTTTGTTTTAACTTCAGTGAGTCTTTTTCAATAGCAAACAAATCACTCTTCAGTGCAACAAAGTCAATATTAGCAGCATCATCATTTTCTAAAGTAGTGTTTCCACTCAACAAGGGGTTATTTTGTTCGCTCACCTTCAAGATAAATTGACCCACATTATCATTAGTCCATAGGTTTTTTGAAATGGGTGTATAATCCAATTCCACATCTTCCAAGTTAGAATTAATACCTGTTGCCATAATTCTAGTTCTGCTGGAACAGTGAAGACAAATAAGTAACAGCAAAAAAGTTCCAACTACAACCAGATACCTCAGAAAATAAATAAAATCTGTCAAAACAGCAAAAACACTGAGGGTAAGGCTCCAGGCTTCAAAGGTTTATTGTTCATAAAAACAAGACACAAGCGCTTTCAACAAGTAGGCTTCTTCAGGTGTAACAAATCAAGGTACTAGCTCCTCTATTTATACTAATCAGCACATACAGCTTAGAGCATTCTTAAAGGTATATTCAAGATACAAACTCTGTATTAAACAATGCTAGTAAAGTGCATAAATCCAAAATACATAAATACAATATAAAAATAAAAACATAGATGTAAGTAAAATACATATAAACTTGTAACTAAAAACATTTTATCTGCGCAGGGGTTTATTTCTTAGAGCTGGTTTTGTTGGTAGTGCTGACTGACAGTGGCAAACATGATAGTTTTATAAGATCTATATGCATGCTACTGAAATTAGTCTTAGAAAACAATGTCTTCATTTTCCAAGATAAATTTTACTGGCAACGACAAGGAAAAGCCATGGGGACTTCTTGCGCCAACAGCTACGCTGATGTTGCGATGTTACGTTGGGAACAAGCCATCTTAGAAAACGTTAACTTCAAAAACAAGATAAAATTTTTTCAAAGGTTTGTGGATGACCTTTTTTTGATTTGGGAAGGTACAGTACCTGAATTTGATAGTTTTGTAGAGTTCATTAATACTACAACGAGTTTTTTAAGGTTTACAGTAAACCACTCTTTGACTGAGATTAATTTTTTGGATGTTACTGTATTACAAGACTCGAAGGGTCAGTTTAATGTGAAGTTATACAGGAAAGAATGTCATGTTAATAATTTATTGCATAGGGACAGTATGCACCCTGATTTTATATTTAAGAATTTGGCACAGAATCAATTTTTTTCGAGCTTCTAGATTGAATGCTAGTGTCACTGATTTTGATTTGCAACTCACCAAAGTACAGGCTGAGTTGAAAGAAAGGGGCTATGAACCTAACCTTATAAACCAAGGACTAAACAATGTCTTGAGCTTGAGACAAAGTAAAGCCAAGCCTTACTTTTCTAAACATAATGTCATCAACCAGAAAAGTACATGCACTTTAAACTTACAGCCCTTGAGGTTATGTTTTAGTTATGCTAGAGACATACAACATTATACTGACATCATTAATAGAAATTGGAAAATTTTAACATCTGATACACAGATTAAAAAATATATTGGAGCTAAACCACAGTTTACTTTTAAAAATCAGAAGTCCCTACATAGATAGTTATGTTATTTTAAAGAGAACAATCATCCAAGTGGAGTCAAAGGTAGCAGACCCTGTGGTAAATGCAATTTCTGCAGGTATATAGATACTAATGCATCCTTCCAACATCCAGATACACAAGAGGTTTTTACCTTTAATATTAATGCTCGATGTGACTCCCTACATATAGTATATCTTGCTACATGTAATATTTGTAGCAAATTTTATGTAGGTAAAACTGAGAACTTTTAAAGAAAGAATCAGGGAACATGTGTATCATACAAGAAAAGGCAGTTCACACAATGCCTTAGCAAAACATATCAGTGATACCAATTCCCAACATGTATTTTCTTTTAGGGCTATAGGTAGAGTTTTTGAAAGTATAATGAGGTGATGTTAAGATAAAAACTGAAAATTTAGAGGCCAGATGGATCATTAGACTTAAAGCTACTATAGGTCATGGCCTGAATGAAAATATCCCTCTAAAACCAGCTCTAAGAAATAAACCCCTGCGCAGATAAAATGTTTTTAGTTACAAGTTTATATGTATTTTACTTACATCTATGTTTTTATTTTCATATTGTATTTATGTATTTTGGATTTATGCACTTTACTAGCATTGTTTAATACAGAGCTTGTATCTTGAATATACCTTTAAGAATGCTCTAAGCTGTATGTGCTGATTAGTATAAATAGAGGAGCTAGTACCTTGATTTGTTACACCTGAAGAAGCCTACTTGGTGAAAGCGCTTGTGTCTTGTTTTTATGAACAATAAACCTTTGAAGCCTGGAGCCTTACCTCAGTGTTTTTGCTGTTTTGACAGATTCATCTAGTAACTTTGTTTAATGTTGTTCTAGTTTATCTGTGATGATTGGAAGACTGCAGATGTAGAAGAGCCATATAGGATAACTGGAAGCAGGTAGGCAGCTCCTGGTGTTTTTTTTTTTTCTTCTGGTGTTTGTTAGAAATGGTTGTGATATATACTGGTGTCCTAGTTTGGGGTGTTTTTAACAGTGGCTTGAATATGTTGATCAAACTTCTGCTTTTCATCTATAGTAACACCCAGATGTTTGGCTTGTGATATTACAATTTTTGTTTTGTTGGCTGAAATAATGTTTAGTTTGTTTATCAGGGTCGTAAAGGTAGTAACAAATGTTGATGGAGGAACTTGAGCTGTAAACAGTATTACCTTACCTTTTTTGAGTTAAGTATTCAGACACCATAATTCAGTGTTACAAAAAGTAGTTTGAGTTTGGTTTTGGAGTTCATGGAAAGCAGGGGCAGAGTCAGAGCAGGTGAAAGTTATGATGCTGGCAGGTTTACTGGTCAAGTGTAGACCATTAATAAATATGGTGAATAACAATGCTTTCAAAATGGATCCTTGAGTAACACCAACAGAAATGGGTAGGAAGGAGATTTGACCGTGACATTTTGCAGACTACCATCTGTTTGAGACATAACTGTGAAACCAGTTAATTAACTGTGGCATTTGATCGTCCTAGACTGGCCAGCTTATCTAGGAGTTTTTGGTGAGATGTGGTATCAAAAGCTTTGGATAGGTCCTGAAAAGTAGCAGAGACCACCTCATTTGCATTCCTGTTGAGATTTAATGTACTTGGGAAGCTGAGCAAACAGTGGTAGTACTGTGACTAAACTTGAAGCCATGTTGTTTGGTGGATAAGAGGTTAAAGTCTATGAGATAAGTGACAAGTTGTGAGTGAATGCACAGATGTTCATCATGTTTCACTATTGCAGTCATTACACTTGGGTTATCCTGCTGGCAGGCTACCCGCAGTAGGCCTGAATTCCAAAGTCTAGGTCCGGCGTCGGTTGCTGTCGCCTCTTCCCTGACGTCAGTGCGCCAGGGGTATAAAAGATGCAGCAGACGCCATTTTCTTCAGTCTTTCTTGCCGTGCGGTGCCCAAAGCAAAAGCAGTTCACAAGTGCCGGTCGTCCGACTCCTGAGATTTTCGAAATCGAATTTCAGATCCGAAGTCTTCAATAAAGCTAAGTATCCCGTTGGGGAAACTTTTTTCTTGCTCCAGACCGATGTCAGAAAAAGTTAACAATTGTATTTCTTGTGGGAAGCAAATACTTCATAAGGATTTTCATTATTACTGTATTCCTTGCCTAGGCCCTGATCATAACGTTGCTAGCTGTCAGTTTTGTGCTAGATTTAACCAACGCACTATTAAGCATCGGTTCGATTTCGCCTTTCATTACTTTGGCCGAAGATGCAATTATATAATGCCGTCGGAAAAGCAGACGACCAGAGTTTATAAAAAGCACAATTAAAAAGAAAAGGACAGGCATCCGAGGTCCAAAACCGACGACGAGGCTTCCACTAAGCCAGTCGCCGGTTCGCCGGTTCTCATTTAGGCGCTTTCGCAGCCCCTGGCGCCCACTACCTCAGAGCCACAGGCCGCTGACGACTCCCACGTGGAGCCAGCTAGGCCTCTGGATACTCAAGGTATTGGACACTCGGAAACTATTCCCTCAGATGGGTCCGGAGCCGCTGAGCAGGCATCGGCTTCTGAGGGTGTTTTCAGACCTACACAGTTATATGTAAAGCCTACTACAGCTTCCAAATCAAAGACTAAAGCAGTTCTAAAGACAAAGAAACAAATTCAGCATTCTCCTGGACAAACTACTATGCCTAAAAAGCAGATGCTCAAAATGGCCGAAGACCTAATTACCTTGATCAGGGTTTCCCATCCCCCTCCTGACAAGAGGCCTAGGCAAGAGACAGAATATGAATCTTCAGATCAGGTTTCCATTTCCTCTGACTCCTCTTCTGAACAGGAATACTCTCTTCCTCCTTATGAGGATTCTGATGCTGAAGAATCTATCCCTTCCCTCCCTAAGAAAAGACTTAGAGATTTCCTTTTACTACCTCAGCACAGGCCTTTGGCTATTCCTCCTGTGTTTGACATTGTAGATGATGTATTTTCCGAGTCCGGACTTTCTCCTGACTCTTTACCTCCTGCCCCTGTTAAACCAGACAGATACTACAGGGTTCCAGATTCACGTAAATTTCTTCATAAAAACCCTGCTGCTGACCCAGAAACTATTTCTCAGGGTCCCAAAGGGGTCAAGGCTTCTACTGCAAAAAACCGTATCCCCTCTGATAGAGATTCAAGGGCACTAGACAGATGTGGAAAAAAGGTTTACACTTCTGCTACTTTGGCTGTGAGGGCTTTAAATTGTCAATTTCATATGCTTAAATATCAGCAATACTTACTGTCAATGCTAAAACAGAAAATGTTATCAAATTCGGGCCTGTGGAAAATACGGCCCAGACCGCAGAATCCTTTGTAAACGCATTCTATGAACACCTTCAGGAATGCATGGATCATGCAATCCCAAATAAAACCAAGACCCAATCCTCCAAAGGCAGGCATCCTCTCTGGTGGACCCCAGCCATAAACAAACTATACAATAGAAGGATGAAGCTACTACATGATAGAGCAAAATCCCAAAAAGGAAAGGCATCCCTGATCAGTATTAGCAAAAAACTACGGGCACTCATAAAATCGTCTAAGGCCAGCTTCGAGAGAAAAATTGCACAGGACACTAAGGATAATCACAAGGCTTTCTTTAGTTATGTTAGGAACCTGGGTGGGAATTCCCAGATATGCTCAGAATTAGTCCAAAATGACAAAAATACACGAACCCACAGACATTGCCAACATCCTAGCTGACAGGTTCAGCATCCCCCACCCACCCACCAAAAGGGCAAATATCTATCCCAGCAGAGTGCTGCCCCCCTGACAATTCAGATGCTCAGGTAAGAGCCGCCCTCTCCAAAGCAAAAAACACAGCATCAATGGGACCAGACGGTGTCCCGGGCTGTGTCCTACATGAACTCCAAGAAGAGCTAAACCCAAACATAAAACTACTGTTCAATCTCAGCCTTACTACAGGATATGTACCCAAAGAGTGGCGTACAGCAACAGTGGTCCCTCTCCACAAAGGTGGTGCCTCAACAGATCCTGGAAACTATCGCCCCATAAGCCTGACTAGCTTGGTCTGCAAAGCTATGGAAAGGATCATCATGGACCTCATAAATAAAGATATTGGAGACCTACAGACACTGGATCGTACCCAGTTCGGCTTTGTTAAGGGCAGATCTTGCCTCTTAAACTTGGTCGATTTCTTTGAAACAGTCACTAAGGCCATTGACAAGGGGAAAGTGGTCCACACAGCCTACCTGGACCTCGCAAAAGCCTTTGATACAATACCCCACTCGGGCATTATAGATAAGCTCACCAGCTTAAATATAAGCCCCTATGTCACTAGATGGGTTGCAAACTGGCTCAAGGACAGAACCCACATGGTTAGAATTGCTGGAGCCATGTCAGACTCCAAACCAGTTACAAGTGGTGTCCCACAAGGCTCAGTCCTGGGACCTCTTGTTCGGTATATATTTCGGAGGTACAGGCCAACATGGAAGGACTGTGGCTGACCAAGTTCTAGATGACTGCAAACTGGCCATAATAGACTCTCCAGCCGACACAAGCATCCTACAAAAGGGCCTCATAGAAACAGACAACTGGTGCCAGAGCCATGGCTCAAGCTAAATGCCAAAAGTGTATAGTCATCCCCTTTGGCAAAAACAAAGTGCCCACAAATTACCACATAGGTAGTAATCCATTAAGTACAGAAGAAGTAATTAGGGACCTGGGGACCCAAGTTGATAGCAATCTCATTTGACAACCACGCCAAAGTGGTTAGAAAACATTTTATATAGCCCACCTAATCATGAAGGGATTCACATCTAGATCAGGGGAGGACATCGTGCCTCTTTACTCATCCCTCATCAGGCCCATAATTGAGTACAATGCCCCTTTTTGGGATGTACCTTACCAGACACCTGCAGCAACTGAAAAGACCCCAAATGTACCTCACCAAGAGGATCAAAGGGCTCAAACAGATGCCATATGCTGCCCGTTAAAGAAACTCCAGCTCTACTCCGTGGCATACCGCCTGCTCAGAGGCGATCTGTGCCTGACGTATAAAGCCATGTCCAACCTGGAATTAATGGACAAGCTGCACCTCAGAAAATCCAAATCCCATCGAAGCTACGCTCGAGACTTGAACCTCAGCACTGAAATAAATAGGACATGCTGGAGGGACAGATTCATAACCCAGAGGCTCCCTTCACTCTGGAATAAAATCCCAGTCCAGGTTAGGCAGAGTCCCTCATTGACTCTCTTCAAGAGGAATCTTGATGAGTGGATGGGAGATCATAGGTTTACCCCGGGTATCACTGTTATGTCACTGTTAGACAGAGGCACAGTTTACTAACCTCGAAAAAGGGCATAGCAAAATTCATTTAAAATGGGTGGCGAAAGCCAAATACACTCTGGCTAGGCTTATAAATGCCCTAGGGCAGATAGCCTAGTATGAATCTATGAATTCTGATTGTGCAGAAAATAAGGAAATGCAGGATTTATTGCATGCAACTGAACAAGTGGGAAAGCATACATTGCAATGTGGTTTTGATTCTCTGGAGGCCTCTTGCAGGGCTGCAGTTACGGGTTCTGTTATTAGGAGGTATGCTTGGTTAAAGGAACAAAATCTGCCTGATCATGTTAAAGCAAAGTTATTAGATGCTCCATTACAGCATGATACTTTATTTGGTGTTAAAGCAGAGGAGGTGTTGAAGAAAATGGAGGACAAAGCGAAATCTATGCAAACAGTAAAGGATTTCTTACAGGTACAGACACCCAGATTTAGCAGGAACTGGCCTACAAAGAATTGGTCCTTTCCAGTGTCAGACAGACCACAAAGAGGCAGATCCCAACCCCAGGGCTCATACAGGCCTAAACAGTGGGGCGCTTCTACCTCCAAAAGCGCAGAAGACAAAACACAGCCATACAGGAAACAGTCCCAATGACTTTCCTCTGCCAGCTCCAAGCATTTATCTTTTGGCAGCCCCCTTAGGGGGAAAACTAGCACTTTTTTCTAAAAATTGGCACGATCACCCAGGACAAATGGGTCTTGAATATAGTGTCCCAGGACTACAGGTTCCACTTTCACACCCTGCCAAGGCCAAAAGGTATGCCAAACCTGCCACACAATCAATGGGCAGAGGCACAAAAACAAGTTTCATCCCTCATGGACATGAGGGCCATTCAGCAAGTACCACAGCAAGAGCAGGGACAAGGATTTTACTCAAGACTTTTCTTGGTACCCAGAAAAGACAAAGCCTGGAGACCAATACTGGACCTGTCTACTCTAAATACATTCCTGGACATTCCAAAATTCAGAATGTTGACTCTGCAGCAGCTTCTGCCCATGCTGGGCAAGAAGGCTTGGCTTGTAACTTTGGACCTAAAAGAGGCATAACTGCATATTCCAATCAGACAATCTTGCAGAAGATACCTCAGATTCCTAGCTGGCTCAGTGCACTACCAATTCTCTGCACTGCCCTTTGGTTTATCTACTGCGCCCAGAGTTTTCACAAAATGCCTGGCACCAGTAATTGCATTTTGCAGACAAAGAGGAATTCAAATATATCCTTACTTGGACGACTGTCTTATTCAAGCAGAGAACAAGGACATTCTACTAAGGCATCTGGCGTTTGTAAAAAGATTACTTATTTGCCTAGGGTACACAGTAAATGAAAAGAAACCAAAACTAGTACCCTCTCAAGAGATAATATTCCTGGGTGCAAACTTAAATACAACTGCCCAGATGACTTATCTCACGCCAGACAAACAAAGGCAACTGACTTCTTACTTCAAGATGTTGGCAACAAAGACCCAGTTATCTGCAAGAAAAATTCTGCAGGCTTTGGGCTTCATGGCATCCTGCATTCTGCTAATTCCATATGCCAGACTGCATATGAGAAAACTACAATGGTATCTAAAAAGTGTTTGGACTCAACATTGTCACGGCCTGGAAACATTAATTACCCTAGTTTCTTGCCTGCGACAGGAGTTTTGATGGTGGGCACAGGCCTGTCGCCACAACAAGGGACAGCCATTCACCCTACCCACAGCCAGGCAGTCAGTAACAACAGATGCTTCGGATTATGCCTGGGGGGCCCATATGAAAGGAAAATGTATTCAGGGCACATGGCCCACAAGCCAAAGTCACCTTCATATCAATCAAAAAGAGATGCTGGCTGTTCAGAATGCCCTGACAGCTTTCAAGGATCTACTCCATCCAGGACAACTACTGATAAGGACAGACAATACTACAGTCATGTAGTACATAAACAAACAGGGAGGCACTCATTCCTACCCCCTCTGCAGATAAGCCATGACCTTGTGGGACACAGCATTGACTTATCAAGTACACCTGCAAGCACAATTCCTGCCAGGAAAGAAAAATACTCTGGCAGATGAACTAAGCAGAAACCTCACTGATCCCCACGAGTGGAAACTGGATCCACAAGTCCTCAGCATGATTAGGTTCATAGGTTCATAGGTTCATACTAGGCTATCTGCCCTAGGGCATTTATAAGCCTAGCCAGAATGGGTTTGGCTTTCGCCACCCATTTTAAATTTATTTTGCTATGCCCTTTTTCGAGGTTAGTATACTATGCCTCTATCTAACAGTGACACAGAAGTGATACTCGGGGTAAACTTACGATCTCCCATCCACTCATCAAGATTCCTCTTGAAGAGAGTCAATGAGGGACTCTGCCTAACCTGGACTGGGATTTTATTCCAGAGTGAAGGGAGCCTCTGGGTTATGAATCTGTCCCTCCAGCATGTCCTATTTATTTCAGTGCTGAGGTTCAAGTCTCTCGAGCGTAGCTCGATGGGATTTGGATTTTCTGAGGTGCAGCATGTCCATTAATTCGGGTTGGACATGGCTTTATACGCCAGGCACAGATCTCCTCTGAACAGGCGGTATGCCACTGAGTAGAGCTGGAGTTTCTTTAACCGGCAGCATATGGCATCTGTTTGAGCCCTTTGATCCTCTTGGTGAGGTACTTTTGGGGTCTTTCCAGTTGCTGCAGGTGTCTGGTAAGGTACATCCCAAAAGGGCATTGTACTCAATTATGGGCCTGATGAGGGATGAGTAAAGAGGCATGATGACCTCCCTGATCTAGATGTGAATCCCTTCATGATTAGGTGGGCTATATAAAATGTTTTTCTAACCACTTTGGCCACGTGGTTGTCAAATGAGAGATTGCTATCAACTTGGGTCCCCAGGTCCCTAATTACTTCTTCTGTACTTAATGGATTTCCACCTATGTGGTAATTTGTGGGCACTTTGTTTTGCCAAAGGGATGACTATACACTTTTGGCATTTAGCTTGAGGCCATGGCTCTGGCACCAGTTGTCTGTTTCTATGAGGCCCTTTTGGAGGATGCTTGTGTCGGCTGGAGAGTCGACATGGCACCCAGTTTGCAGGCATCTGCGAACTTGGTCAGCCACAGTCCTTCCATGTTGGCCTGTACCTCCGAAATATATACCGAACAAGAGAGGTCCCAGGACTGAGCCTTGTGGGACACCACTTGTAACTGGTTTGAGTCTGACATGGCTCCAGCAATTCTAATCATGTGGGTTCTGTCCTTGAGCCAGTTTGCAATACATCTACTGACATAGGGGTGTTTATTTAAGCTGGTGAGCTTATCTATAATGCCCGAAAGTGGGGTATTGTATCAAAGGCTTTGCAGGTCCAGGTAGGCTGTGTGGACCACCTTCCCTCGCCAATGACCTTGGTGACTGTTTCAAAGAAATCAACCAGGTTTAAGAGGAAGAATCTGCCCTTAACAAAGCCGAACTGGGTAGGATCCAGTGTTTGTAGGTCCCCAATAACTTTATTTATGAGGTCCATGATGATCCTTTCCATAGCTTTGCAGACCAAGCTAGTCAGGCTTATGGGGCGATAGTTTCCAGGATCCGCTGAGGCACCACCTTTATGGAGAGGGACCACTGTTGCTGCACGCCACTCTTTGGGCATATATCCTGTAGTAAGGCTGAGATTGAACAGTAGTTTTATGTTTGGGTTTAGCTCTTCTTTGAGTTCATGTAGGACGAGCCGGGACACCATCTGGTCCCATTGATGCTGTGTTTTTGCTTTGGAGAGGGCGGCTCTTACCTGAGCATCTGAGATGTCAGGGGCAGCACTCTGCTGGGATAGATATTTGCCCTTTGGTGGGGGGAGAAGTTTGCGCTGAACCTGTCAGCTAGGATGTTGGCAATGTCTGTGGGTTCGTGTATTTTGTCATTTTGGACTAATTCTGAGCATATCTGGGAATTACCACCCAGGTTCCTAACATAACCAAAGAAAGCCTTGTGATTATCCTTAGTGTCCTGTGCAATTTTCTCTAAGCTGGCCTTAGACAATTTTATGTGTGCCCGTAGTTTTTGCTAATACTGATCAGTGATGCCTTCCTTTGGGATTTTGCTTTATCATTTAGTAGCTTCCTCCTTCTATTGTATAGTTTGTTTATGGTTGGGGTCCACCAGACAGGACGCCTGCCTTTGGAGGATTGGGTCTTGGTTTTGTTTGGGATCGCATGATCCATGCATTCCTGAAGGTGTTCATAGAATGCGCTATAAAGGATTCTGCGGTCTGGGCTGTATTTTCCACAGGCCCGGGCTTTGAAGGATTCCACCTCAGTTTTGAGGAGTGTAAAATTTGCTTTAGAGAAGTTTTTCACTGTGCTTTTCTGGCCAGGCGGTGGGGTCCGCATGTGAATATCCAGTGCGATTAGTCTATGGTCTGATCTTACCAGTGAGGGATACACTTCTGGTCTGTAGTATAGACTCCCCATGTCGATGATGATCAGGTCCAGTATGTTTTCCTCTTGTGGGAGTGGTAACAAGTTGTTCCATAGCATTTGAGTTTATAAATTCTAGGAACCTTTGGGCTAGGGTGTTGGAGCCAGAGTAATGCTCCCAGTCTATGTTTGGGTAGTTGAAGTCGCCCAATATAATGGTGTTTGGAGAGACCTTCATATTTTCCAGTGTTCTCAGGAAGGCCGAGTGGGGTTCCTGGTTTTGGGAGGGTGGTCTGTAGCAGGCTATAAACTGGAAGGCAGTTTTACCCACTGTTAGTTGCACATGGATAGTCTCTGATGCTTCGTGCTTTGCCACCAACCTGGAGGTGTGGGTATCTTTGATGAATATCGATACTCCTCCTTTGTGGTTCGTCCAAGTTTTGGGGCGAAAAGCATGGTATGAGGTATAACCTGGTAGTGCTGGGGTGCTCTCGGAGCCCTGAACCAGGTTTCTGTTACTGCACAGATATCGATGTTCTCCATGCTAAGGAGAGTTTCGAAAGTCGTGCATCTTGAGGTTTAGACTTCTGGCTTGAGTAGCATTACTCTTAGTTTCTTATACCTTGTGATACCTATGTAGGTAGCTTTGTCTTTGAGCCTTGCCTAAAAAGGCACTATGGGGTAGCAAGAGCCTTTGCCAATATCCAAAGCCCAGGGTGACAGGTGCAAACCGTCCCTAGTGAAGCATTGTGGCTTGTCGAGCATATCATCCCAAGCTGACAGGCATTGGATCCCCTTTGAATGACACCAGTACTTAAGCCAGTTGTTGAAATTGATCACCTTGTCTTCATACTGTGGCAACATTGTTGGTGAGGGTAAGATGCTACTCAAGGTCAGGGACATACCGGCCTGGGCTACATGCTCAGAGAGCTCCTTTATGTCTCTTTTCATGTAGTCCAGGGAGGTACGTCTCAGGTCATTCACACCAGCATGGACAATGACTGAGTCATATTTGTACTTGCCTTGGAGTGACCTGACTGCTTGTGTTATGTGGCGGATCCTAGCACCCGACAGGGTGCTCAGAGTGACCCTCTCCTTGTTCAGCCTGGTGAGCTGGACATCAGTGTGCCTGACGATAGAGTCACCTATTACAAGTATATCATCAGGTGTGTTGTTTAGTCTTAAGGGCTGACACTGTTTGGCACACTGGCTTTGTGAGATATGTGTTGCACGTGTTTTGTTTTGCGGTAGCGGCTGCTTGGGTGTCTGCTTTGGAGGTCTCTGCTGCTTCGCCAGATCTTTATTTAGAGCCTCCGAGTATGTTTTTGTGTGATTATGTGTTTGGTTTGCTGTCGGTAGGTCTATGTGAGACTGGAATTGTAGTGAGTATGGTTTCCTTCTCCTCCTGACTGGTTATGCCAGTACTGAGTTGAGAGAGCTTAGCCTCCAGTTTGGCTATATGGTTGCATCTCTCACATGTGTTGGAATTTGTTGGGAGGAGGAGAGGGTTGTCTGTGTACATGAGGCAGTTGTAACATTGCCTCAAGATTCCCAGATTCACCAGCTGGACGGAGAGGAGATTGACAACTGACCTTTGGACATGCTAGAATAATATTGGGAATTCCTTAATAATTGAAAACCAGGGCCAGTGGGGAGTGAGGGTCTAGTGCTTTTAATTTTAGTGCTGACTTATATAATTGCTTTAGTGAGCAAGTGCCAGGTAACTTAAGTGCAATGTGTTACAGGTAACTTAAATGCAAAACGACAAACAGTAACTTTCTTCAAGTGAAACAAGGAAATAAGTACAGTAAGCAATGCAGATATCACTAGTGAGCCACAGAAGCTGAGAAGCCAGATTAGGTGGAATTAGTGTTCCAGGGAAATAACAAGCAAACAAACAACAAGCATATAAACAAAGCTATATTCAGCAGGCCTGGATCTAGTCTATGCTACAGCAAACAAGGTGTACCAATTTCAGTAAGATACAGTTCAAATATTCAGGCACTATAAACCTTTAACCAGAAATTCCCAGCTCAGAAGGGCAGAGTCCAGCCTCTTCTCCCACAAGAGTGCAGACCACAAACCTTCTTAATGTAAAATAACTGGCCTGAAGCCCAAGTGCCTAAACCAGAACTAATACACTTTAAGAATAACAGACACTGGGCTCTCAATCAGCAGTTCCCAACTTAGAAGGATGAAAGCTACCTGTCCTGCCACCACAGTGCATGCCACAAACCTTCCTAATGTAAAACAACTGGTCTGAAGCCCAAGTTATAATAAAGAAATGGGGATACCCAGACATAGATCTATTTGCCTCCCCTCACAACTGCCAACTACAGAGATTCTGCACAAGGACGTATCACAAGCAAGCATGGAAAGTGGACGCTCTATCATTCAGCTGGAAAACCCTAACAGTATATGCCTTTCCTCCTCTGCCTCTCCTCCCCAAGGTACTCCTAAAGGTCAGACAAGAGAAGCCAAAAATTATTCAGATTGCACCAGACTGGCCCCTCCAGCACTGGTACCCAATCCTAAAGAGCTTGTTTCAAGGCCCAGCCTGGACATTGCCTCTAATTCCTCATTTACTGACCCAACGAAACAATCAGATCCTGCACAGCCAGCTCAGAACCCTAAATCTGGCAGCATGGCGGATAATGTAGCCATCCACAACACACCTCTCTCTAAAGCAGTGATGGATGTTATTTTGGAGACCAGGAGGCCCAGTACCAAGAAATCTTATTCTGAAAAAATGGAAAAGATTCTGTGCTTGGAACCAGGCACAAGGAATTGACATGGTTGTACCAAATATTCCTCAGATTTTACAATATCTGAGATGCTGGACAAAGGCCTATCCTTTTCATCAATCAAAATCCATGCCTCTGCCATTTCAGCTCATTACAATAGGGAACCACCAATTTTTTCACATCTGCTGCTAAGACAGTACCTCAGAGGGGCCAAAAACATAAGACCTCCATGGAGAGCACCAATACCTGCATGGGACCTCAGTTATGTCTTGGAAAAACTCACACTGCCGCCTTTTGAGCCAGCCAATAGAGCTGAAATAAAGTTCTTATCTTGGAAAACAGCTCTGCTCCTAGCAATAACCTCTGCAAGACGAGTCTCAGAGTTACAGGCACTCATGGCTCTGGAACCTTTTATCATTTTCCATCCAGACAGGGATGTTCATCGTGCATTACAGCTGCAGTAATTACATATGGGTTTTCAGCCGGTAGGCGGTCCCTCGGTCGGCCGAATTCCAAAGTCTTGGTCCGGCGTCGGTTGTTGTCGTGTACTCTTCTGACGTCAGGAAGGCTAGAGTATAAAAGACACAGCCGACGCCATCTTCTTCAGTCTTTTTTGCCGCTGTGCCCGGCAGAAGCAGTTCGCAAGTACCGGTCGGCCAGCTCCTGAATTACTAAAAATTTAGAACCAAGTCTTCATTAAAGCTAAGTACCCGTTGGGGAATCTTTTTCTTGCCTCAGACCGATGTCAGAAAAAGTAAATAATCTCATTTCTTGTGGGAAGCAAATACCGCATAAGGATTTCCATTCCCTTTGCATACCTTGTTTGGGCCCAGACCACGACGCCCTCGGCTGCCACTTTTGTGCTACCTTCAATAAACGCACTATCAAGCGCCGGGCGGAGTTCGCCCAGCACTATTTTGGTAAAGCGCTTAATTATAAAATGTCGCCGGATACTCCGACTACCGCTATGTCCAGAAAAACGCAAAGAAAAGGACCGCCAGTCGAGAACTGCGGTCTCCACCGACACCGAAAACAAGCTCCACGCGGGCCGGTTCTCAGTGAGACGCCTTTGCAGTCCCTGACTACCGACGCATTACTCCCTGGTGGGGTCGCTCTGTACCTGAGACCGCTGGTTCTTCGTCCTTTCCCAAACTACAACCAAGCCCCTGCTCATGTCGAACCCACCAATGTGGATAGATCTACATCCACCCATGGTGTATTTAGGCCTTCATCTTCTTTCTCCATCAAGGCCTTTACTAAAGCCAAATCAGCCAAGCAACTTTCTAGGCTCTGCCTCACAAGGCCCAAGACCTGGGCCTACGCCTAAGAAGCACATGCTTAAAATGGCTGAAGACCTGATCACTCTTATCAGAGGCTCCCAGGCCCCTCCGGACAAGAGACCCAGAGTAGAGGAGGATTCTCCTCCTTCTGACCAAGAATCCATTTTATCAGAACATTCTGATGCTGAAGAACACTCTTATTCACCCTTCGGGATTCGGATGCAGAGCAGTCTATTCCTTCTGTATCCCCCCCTGAGGATTTTTCCTTTGGGGAAACTTTACACTCCTTGAGAGAGCACTTCCATTGGGAAGGCCAAGACTTTTCAGACTCCAAGAAAAGGCTTAGGGAATTCCTCTGGTTACCTCAGCATAGACCTTTGGCTATTCCCCTGTTTTGGAGGTTTGGGATGATGTATACTGAGGCCTGTCTTAATCCTGATTCTCTGCCTCCTGCACCAGTTAAGCCGATAGGTATTACAGAGTTCCTAATTCTCATCAGTTCCTCTATAAAGGCCATAATGCAGACCCTGAAACTATTTCTCAAGGCCCTAAAGGAATTAAGGCTTCCACGGCCAAGAATCCACTACTCGGAAAGGGAATCTAGATCTCTAGAAAGGTGGGGTAAGAAGGTTTACACCTCCAGCCACCCTTGCCATGAGGGCCTTAAACTGCCAGTTTCATATGATTAAATATCAGCAATTTCTGTTATCACAATTAAAAACCAAAATGTCACAGCCTGAACAACCAGATTTAAAAGAGTTGCAGGATATGATGCATAGTGCTGAACAAGTGGGCAAGCACTCCTTACAATGTGGTTATGATGCCCTAGAGGCCTCCAGCAGATCGGCCGCCACCGGAGCAGTCATTCGAAGACATGCATGGCTAAGGGAACAAAATCTTCCAGACCAGGTGAAAGCAAAAATTCCGGATGCAAAAAAAAACGTAAATAAAGCACAAACTGGTAAATGACGACCAGGAAGTTCCACGGTCTTCCGTTACATCAGGATGTTCTTTTTGGTGCTAATGCTGAGGATATTTTACGTAAAATGGAAGAAAAAGCAAAATCTATGCAAACTGTCAAAGCTTTCTTACAGGTTCAGCCACCAAGGTTCTGCAGGAATTGGCCGTCAAAAACT
>NC_056743.1:1222872927-1222893873 GCF_019279795.1 Protopterus annectens
TCATGGGAAGCAACTGGTGTAGAGTTAGCATCTTGAATTTTGGAATCACCAAAAAGGTGTTTAGGATAGACAGGTCCTGGATAGGACGCCATGAGTTGCCTTTCCTGGGTACCAGGAAAAGTCTTGAGTAGAAACCTTGTGCCTTTTCCTCTTCTGGTACAGTCTGAATAGCCTTAAATCTTAAGAGAGAGAGAGTACTTGCTTTTGAGCCTCTGCCCACTGATTTGGGATAGATCTGGCCAACCATTTGGGGTTGGTAACATGTGGAAGTAAAATCTGTATCCTTGGGGAAACTATATTTAAAACCCATTTGTCCTGGGTAATGAGTACCCAGTTTTTACCCAGAGCACCTTCCCCAAAGGAGCAGTCAGTTGAGAAGTGCTTGGAAGTTTTAAAGTTAAGTCATTGAGACAGCTTACCATAGGGGGGAGTCTTACTACTTCCTAATTTGGAAGTGAGTGCCCCCCACTGCTTACCCTGGGACTGAACCCTGGGTGTTCTGCTGGTTCTGGGTTTGAACTGAGAAGGCCTAGAAGAGGCAGGAAAAGACCAATTTTTTGAGGGCCAATGCCTACTAAACTCTTGTAAGAAATCTTTTAACAGTTTGCATAGATTTAGCTTTTTCCTCCATCTTTTTAAGAACTACTTCTGCTTTGTCACCAAACAGGCAGTCCTGATTTAAGGGAGCATCCAGCAATTTAGTTTTAACATGATCTGGCAAAGATTGCTCCTTAGGCCAAGCATGCCTCCTTAGTACAGACCCGGTGACAGCAGCCCTGCAAGATGCCTCTAGTGAATCAAAACCACATTGCAAAGTATGTTTCCCAACCTGTTCAGCAGAATGCATTAAATCCTTACTTTCAGCACAATCAGGAATCAACATCATTTTCAGTTTAAGCAATCCAGTAATATGTTGCTGATACTTTAACATGTGAAACTGGCAATTTAAGGCCCTGATGGCCAAGGTGTATACCTTCTTACCCCATCTATCCAGGGCCCTAGAATCTCTATCAGAGGGGGTAGGATTTTTGGCAGTAGTAGCCTTACTGCCCTTTGGTCCCTGTGAAATGGTCTCAGGGTCCGCAGTATGATTTTTAAAAAGGAACTTTGAGAATCAGAAAAGTACAGTTTTGTACCTACCATAAATGTAGATGTTCGAAGATCCACATTGCTGCAGTCCTAACACTTGGGTAGTCCGCTGTCCCTCGGTCGGCTCAATATCAGAGAGGCTGATTGGTCAAGGCATTTGACTGACATCAGACCGTCAGGGTACAAATGCGCATGACCGACGTCATATCCTCAGTCTTTTCTTGCCCCAGATGTCAGAAGACCCTAAAAAGAAAGGTCCAAACCCAAAGACAACAACTAAACAACCAACCAGCCTAATAACAAAAAATATGTACAATATATACAACATATATACAATATACACAATATACCTCAGATGGATAACTCAACCCACACAACCACCTCACACTACAGAGGGGAAGGAGGGAGGGAGGATTGACTGCAGCAATGGTGGATCAACATCTACATTTATGGTAGGTACAAAACTGTACTATGTTCTTCATCTCACATTGCTGCAGTCCTAACACTTGGGTAGAATCCCAAAGCAGAGGTAAGGGAGGATGGCCAAATCATATAGAAGCAGGAGCTGCCAAAATGCCCTGCAACACAGCAGTGGCAAAACCAGCCCTGAATTTAGAGTACAGTGGAAGGTGGTTTGCTAGAAAGGTATGCACTGAACTCCAAGTGGCTGCCTCCAAAATATCCTTAGTTGCCACCCCCCTCAAAAAAGCTGTTGAAGTGGCAGTAGCCCTAGTGGAATGAGGCCTAATCCCAGCTGGAATCTCTTTGCCATGATGGGAATAACAGAAAGCAATGCAAAATCCAATCCACTTAGAAATAGTTTGTTTTGACACGGGCTTGCCCTGAGAGCACAAAGCAAAAGAAACTAATAACTGCTGAGATTGTCTGAACCCTTTTGTTCTGTCCAAATAATATCCCAACTGCCCGTGTTCATCTAAAGTATGCTAAATCTTTTCCCTTTATTTTGGGGATTTGTATAAAAGTAGGCAAATGAATAGTTTGGTTTAAAGCCACACTAGAAACCACTTTAGCTTAAAGGAAGGATTAGTACGTGAAAGATACCCTGTCCTTATGAAAAATTAAGAAAGGCTCAACTGTTATAAGGGCCTGCAATTCAGAAACCCTTCTTGCAGAGGTAATGGCCAACAAAAAGCAGTCTTCCATGACAAATATTTCAACTCAGCAGTAGCTGCAGGCTCAAAAGGTTGTAGAGTGAGTTTCTCCAACACAAAATTGAGATCCCAAGCAGGAGTAGGAGCTCTTCGTAGTCTTATATTCTTTGCCCCTCTAAGAAATTGCTTGAACAAAGGATGAGAAAACAATGGTGGGTCACAGTCATAGTGAGCTGAAATTGCTGCAGCATGAATCTTAATAGAAGAGAAGGACAAACCTTTGTCCAATAACTCAGTAAGATATTGAAGAGCCACACTTAAATCAGGCTCAGAAACATGCAAATCCTTAGCTGCACTCCAAAACAAAAAATCTCTTCCATTTATCTGCATACACTTTCCTTGTACTAGGCCTTCTAGCTTCCAAAATCACATTCAAAACTTGTTGTGGAAGTTGAGACCTCTCTATGGTTTAAAACAGAATATGCCAGGCTGTTAGGTGAAGAGAGTGAAGTTTGACATTGAGCAGATGGCTGTCCTCCTGGGACAACAGATGTGGAATCAAAGGCAAAGGCCATGGAGGCTTCCGTGATTAGACTTCTCAGTAATGGGTACCAGTGCTGTCGAGGCCAATCTGAGCTATCAAAATCATCCTTGGCTTGTCCTGTCTGACCTTTGAA
The DNA here is from genome assembly GCF_019279795.1 of Protopterus annectens. Classification (NCBI taxonomy): domain Eukaryota; kingdom Metazoa; phylum Chordata; order Ceratodontiformes; family Protopteridae; genus Protopterus; species Protopterus annectens. Next base: position 1,222,875,806 of record NC_056743.1, read on the forward strand.
GTACCTTTGGGAGGAGAGGCAGAGGTGGAAAGGCATACACATGAAGATTTTTCCAACTGAAAGAAAGAGCATCCACTTTCCAAGCTGTGGGATGAAACCTCTTCGCAAAACTTTGGCAGCTGGTGGTTTAGTGGAGAAGTTTAACAGATCTATGTCTGGGGTTCCCCAGGACACTGTCAATTTTGAAAATACATGAAGATCCAGTTTCCACTGTGGGGATCCATGATTTGTCTGCTTAACACATCTGCTAAGGAGTTCTGTGCTCCGGCAGAAACCTTGCCTGAAGACTTAGTTGTAAACTGAGAGCAGTCTCCACAAAATCATTGCTTGCCTGCATAGAGGATAAGAATGTGTTCCCCTTGCTTGTTGGATGTACCACATGACAGTTGTGTTGTTCGTTAGAATCAACACCTGCCCTGGAAGAAGTAAATCTTGAAAGCTATTAATGCAAACTGGACTGCTAACATCTCCTCAAATTGATATGTAGATGCAGTAATCTGACAGGCCACTTGTCTTGTATCCACTTTCCGCTTAGATGAGCTCCTCAAGCTTTGTCTGAGGCATCTGTTGTTAGAATCTGACTCGCCTCTGGCCGGGTCACAGAGAGTCCCTTGTTTAGGTGACATTCCTGAGCCCACCACAAAAATTCCTTTTGAATGCAAGGTATTATTTGAATGACAGTGTCCAGATCCTGGCAGTGCTGAGTCCATACATTTTTGAGATACCATTGCAACTTCCTCATATGCAGTTTGGCATTGGGAAGCACCAGAATACAAGATGCCATGAACCCTAAGGCTTGAAGGACTGTCCTTGCAGTCAGCCCAGACTGAAGAGAAAGATGATGGAAGTAAAGGGAAAGATTCTTTTGTTTGTCCGGGGTTAGAAAGGCCATCTGGGATGCTGTATTCAGTCTTACACCCAGAAAGCACATGTCTTGAGAGGGTACTAGACTGACTTTATTTCGCTCACAGAATACCCCAGGCATCTTAGCACTGCTATCACATATTCCAAATGACGAAGAAGAAGCGTCCTTTTCCTTGAGCCAGAATCAGGCAAACGCCCCAATAAGGATAGATTTGTGTTCCTTTTTACCTGAAGAAAGCTATCACTGAGCCAGAACTTCGTGAAATACTCTGGGCAGTAGATAAGCCAAAGGGCAATGCAGAGAACTGATAGTGAGAAGTCCCAGTCCGAAACGCAGATATTTCCTGCAACTTAGTCTGATAGGAACATGAAGGTAAGCCTCCTTGAGATCCAAAGTTACCATCCAGTGATCCTTGCCCAGCAGAGGTAAAAGTAGTTGTAACGACAACATGTTGAACTTGGGAATGTGCAGATATGTGTAGAGGATAGATAAATCCAAAATTGGTCTCCAATGTTCTTTTTGGTACAAGGAACAGGGCGCAGAATAAAATCCTAGGCCCTTTCTGGCATAGGAACCGCTGTATGGCCCCTATTTGGAGTAACAGAAAAATTTGCTTGTGAGCCTCTATTCTTTGTTGAGGAGGAATGTCTGGCATGCCTTTGAAAGGAGGCAAAGGTATGGAAATAAAACCTGTAACCGTGATGTATGATATCCAACACCCATCCGCCTTGGGTAATCAAACTCAAATTTTCTTGAAAAGTGCCAACCTTCCTCCAAAGGTGCTGCCAGGCGAGAAGGTTCTGGCAGCTGAAAAGTTGCAGGTCATTGGGTCTGTTTACGAAAGGACTGACCCTGCCCTCACCAAGACTGTGCAGGAGAACCCCAGTTCTAGGCCTGAAAGAGCCCTGACCTCTGCCCTGCCACGCCTAGATCTACCCCTAGACTGGGAATCATAAAGAAGGATACGCCCACCCCTTAGTAGGCCAATTTCTACTAAACGTTGGAGGCTGAACCTGCAAAAATCTTTAACAGTCTGTATAGACTTAGCCTTGTCTCCATTTTCTTTAAAAACTGCCTCAACAGGAGAACCAAACAAGACATCAGATTGCAAAGGAGCATCCAAAATCCTAGTTTTAACATGGTCAGATAAATTTTGATCCCTCAGCCAGGCATGCCTCGTAAGAACTGACTCCAGTGGCAGCCACCCTAGAGGAGGCCTGTACAGCATCAAAACCACATTGCAAAGAATGCTTACCCACCTGTTCAGAAACATGCACTAAATCTTGTAACTCTTACAATCAATACTCTTCCGCCAGAGCATCAACCTTAGATTTCAACTGTGAAAGGAGATAATTTTGATATTTCAACATGTGAAACTGGCAATTCAAAGCTCTCATGGCTAGAGTGGAAGAAGTATAAACTTTCTTTCCCCATCTATCCAAGGCCCTGGCCTCTTTATCTGCAGGAACCGGATTCTTGACAACAGAAGCCTTAACACCTTTAGGCCCCTGGCTAACAGTTTCTGGGTCTGCCCTAGGACTCTTAAAAAGATACTTATGAGCTTCAGGCACCCTGTAATACCTATCTGGTTTAACAGGAGCAGGAGGCAAAGAATCAGGATTAAGAGAAGCCTCTGCAAACACATCTTCCACCACAGTCAAAACAGGAGGTATAACCAAAGGCCTATGCTGGGGTAAAAACAAAAGTTCCCTAAGCCTTTTCCTGGAGTCAGAGAAGTCCTGACCTTCCCATTTAAAGTGCTCTCTCATGGAGTGAAGGGTCTCTGAAAAAGAAAAATCCTCAGGAGGAGAAGCAGAAGGAGTAGAATCATCAACATCAGAATCAGAATAATGAGAATACTCCTGCAAGTCTTCAGTCAAGACTCAGACATCCGAAGCCTGCTCCCAATCCCCCAACACTGGTTCAATCCTAGGCCTCTTATCAGGAGGGGGCATGGAGCCTCTAATTAAAGTAATTAAATCTTCTGCCATTTTAAGCATGTGCTTCTTGGGCACAGAACCTGAAGAACTAGGAGTGACACCCACAGCAGCTAAACTAGACCTGCCTCTAGGAGAAGCCTTGGAAGCAGAAAGAGAGGGCCTAGACACCTTAGGAAGGGAGGGGAGTAAAGTAATCTGAGAAGCCCCTGTAGCCTGTAGCCTGACCTGCCTCCTGGGAGGCCACATCCTGTAAAATCAAAGTTTCTCCCTGGGACTCCAGAGAGGCCTCCGTCGGAACCACCGGGTTCCCCTGACGCCTCTAAAGAACCGCGTCCGTTGGACGAATCCTCTAACCTAGTTTTAACTGTTTTGTCCTTGCGCTTCTTTGAGGAAGCCGATCACTGAGCATCCGACGGCATATTGTAATTCTGCACCGCTTCCCAAAGACCAACCTGGCATAATCCAACCTTCGCTTTAGTGCTTTATTAAACCTAGCACAAAAGCTTACACCCAACAACGCCGTGCTCAGGTCCCAAACAAGGTATACACAAATTATGGTAGTCCCTATCGGAATCTGTTTCCCACAAGAAATACAGTTATTCACTTTTCTGACATCCGGTAAACCACTGAGGCAAGAAAAACCAAAATATTCCCAACGGGTACTTTAACCAACTCTGACTCGGTCTGAAACTCCAATCAAAATTTCAGAACGCCAACGCACTTGCAACACTGCTTCTGCATCGGACCATGCGGCAAAAGACTGAGGATATGACGCCGGTCATGCATTTGTACCCTGACGTTCTGATGTCAGTCAAATGCGCCTTGACCGACGTCAGCCTTATACTCTGATATTCGGGCCGACCGAGGGACAGCGGACTACCCAAGTGTTAGGACTGCAGCAATGTGAGATGAAGAACATCCCTGCAATATCTATCAGGTTTTCTAGGAGCAGGAGGTAAATAGTCAGGGGCCAAGCTAGATTCTGAAAAGGCATCGTCAATAATGTCCAGCACAGGAGGGATAGCTAAAGGCCTGTGTTGGGGGAGGAGTAAGAAATCTCTAAGCCTTTTTTTAGAATCAGAGTAATCCTGGCTTTCCCAGTGAAAATGCTCCCTAAGAGTATGCAAGGTTTCACCAAAAAAGATAAATCTTCTGGGGGAGAAGCAGAGGGAATAGAGTCCTCTGCATCAGAATCCTCATAGGTAGATAAGGGTAAATCCTGGTCATCAGAGGAGACAGAAATTTCAGAATCCTGGACAGAAGTATCATAAGCAAATTCAGTCATAGGTCTCTTAGAGGGGGAAGGTTGGCTTCCCCTGATTAAAGTAATAAGGTCTTCAGCCATTCTTATCATTTGTTTTTTAGGCATAGAGACCTGACCATGTGGTCTGGGCGTCGGTTTCCTAGGCATGGTTCAAGTTTTAGGCCTAGAAGAAGAAGATGATGGTGTTGGTTTAATATGCAAGTCAGTAGGCCTGAATACAACCTCAGAAGCCGGTGCCTGCACAGCAGCTCCGGACACATTCAAGGTAGAGACATCCGCAGGTTCCACAATTGAAGCATCTCGCGGCATACCGGACTCCGAATGGGTCTCAGTAGAGGCTTGCGAATCTGAAGTAGCGGGTATCAGGGGCTGTGAAAGTGCCTCACTGAGTACCGGCGAACTGGCGACTAACTTAGGGGAAGTGCTGTTGGCAGCTTTGGACCTAGGCGGCCTGTCTCTGTCTTTATCTCTGCGTTTTTTCGGAATGTCGGTAGTCGGGTGGCTTACCGAAGACATATCTGGATAATTGAACTGAGTACCAAAATATTTAGAAGCGAAAATGTACCAACAACATCGTGGTCAGGGCCTAGGCAAAGAATACAGTACGAATGAAAATCTTCATATAGTTGAAGACTTCAGTTCTGAAACTCGAAAATGAAAATTTCAGGAGTCGGCCGACCGGCACTTGCGAACTGCTTGTGCTTCGGGCACCGCACGGCAAGAAAGATTGATGTAATGGCGTCGGCTGCATGCTTTATACCCCTGACTACCTGACGTCATGGAAGATGAGACAGCAACCGACGCAGGACCGAAAACTTTGATCATCAGGCCGACTGAGGGCTACTGCAAGCAGATAACCTAAATGTGAAGACTGCAACAGTGAAACACGAAGATCATCTGGGTTGAGTGAGTCGATGAATACACCACTTAAGCTTGAGCATGAGGCAGGGATGGAGGAGGACTGGGAAGTCCAGGTGGTGGAAATGTTGAAGCCACACTGACTTGACATAACACTGTAGCTTTCACATGTGCAGCCTGATCAGAGGAAGCATGAGAATGGTGGAAACCATGAACCCAAGGACCCCGACAAAGTCCCTGGCCATGAATGTCTCCAGAGGAAGAAGAAAAGTACAGTTTTGTACCTACCATAAATGTAGATGTTAGAGTGCGCATACAGCTGCAGTCATCACACTTGGCTTATCCTGCCGTCAGGCGGGTCCTCGGTTGGCCGAATTCCAAAGTCTAGGTCCGGCGTCGGTCGTCGTCGCTTCTTCCCTGACGTCAGTGAGGCGGGGGTATAAAAGAGGCAGCCAACGCCATTTTCTTCAGTTTTTCTTGTCCCAGATGTCAGGTGCCCCCAGAAAGGAAGGCAATACATGATGTTATGCAAACATACATAAGTAGATAAATCAAAACAGTAGTTGCAAGCAAATACACCATAAAGGAATACCCCAAATAGGTTGTACGTTAAAGGTGTTTGTCATAAGCCCTGTCCTAAGAGGGGATGGAGGGAGGGACTGACTGCAGTAGCACTCGAACATCTACATTTATGGTAGGTACAAAACTGTACTATGTTCATCGTGCATACAGCTGCAGTCATCACACTTGGGTAGAATCCCAAAGCTAAGTAAGGGTGGCTGGTACTAAGTGGAATTAGGAGGGGCTAGAATGCCCTGCAGGACTGCTGTGGCAAAGCCCACTCTAGATTTTGAGTATAGTGGAAGGTGGTAGTGCTTGGTGAAAGTGTGCACTGAACTCCAAGTAGCTGCTTCCAAAATGTCCTTGCTAGTGACCCCCCTGAGGAAAGCTGCTGAGGTAGCTGTAGCCCTGGTGGAGTGGGATCTGATGTATACAGGCACTGATTTTCCATGAAATGAATAACAAAAGCGTATGCAGTGGGCTATCCATTTTGAAATAGTCTGCTTGGAAATAGCCTTTCCTTGAGCACCTGTAGCATAGGACACAAAGAGCTGCTCAGATTTCCTGAATGACTTTGTTCTGTCCAAGTAATAACAAAGTTGCCTGTGAATGTCCAAGGAGTGTAGTAGCCTCTCCCCTTTGTTCTGTGGATTTGGATAAAAGGTAGGTAAATGAATAGCCTGATTCAAAGCCACACTGGATACTACCTTTGGCATGAAGGTAGGGTTGGCTCATAAGGAAACCCTGTCCTGATGGAAAATGATGAATGGTTGCACAGCCAAGGAGGGCCTGTAGCTCAAACCCTGCGTGCTGAGGTAATAGCCAGAAGCAAGGCTGTTTTCCACGACAAGTATTGTAGCTCTGCTGAAGAAGCCGGCTCAAAAGGAGGCAGTGTCAGCTTCTCCAATACGAAGTTGAGGTCACAAGCTGGAGCTGGTGGTTTCCGTGGGGGTTTTATATTTTTTGCCCATCTGAGGAACTGCCTTAATAGAGGATGTGAGAATAAAGGAGGATCCGTATTGTATTGTGCTGAAATGGCTGAAGCGTGGATCTTGATGGAAGAGAAGGAAAGGCCACTGTTTAACATCTCAGCTAGGTACTGTAAAATCTGAGATATATTTATTACCCAAGGATTCTGGCCCTTTGCTTGATTCCAGGAACAAAATCAAGCTTCCATTTCCATGGCAGGTTTTTCTAGTAGAGGGTTTCCTGGCCTCCAAGATGACATCCTGTACCTCCTTGGAGAGGAGAGTCTGTTGGCAAATTAAGGTATTTTCCATGCAGCTAGATTTAGAGTTCTGAGCTGGCTGTGAAGGGTCTGGTAGTTGTGCTGGGACAACAGAAGAGGAACTTGAGGTAGGATCCATGGTGGTGAGTGTGACAGGCTCTTTAGGAGAGGATACCAGTGGTGTCGTGGCCAGTCTGGAGCAATGAGAATCATTTGTGGCCTCTGCCTGGTTTTTAATAGGACTTTGGTCAGTAGAGATAGAGGCGGAAGGCATAGACTGTCAATGCTGTCCAATTGAAAGAGAGTGCCCACTTTCCAGGCCTGTGGATGATAGGTCCTTGAGCAGAATTTTTCCAACTGGTAATTTCTGTGGGTAGCAAATAGATCTATGTCTGGCTGTCCCCATGCTTGAGTTATCTTTGAGAAGACTTGAGGATGCAACTTCCATTCGTGTGGGTCTGTCATATTTCTGCTTAAGTTGTCTGCCAGTGTGTTTTCCTTCCCTGGCAGGAATTGTGCCTGTAATTGAACTTGTAATTCCAATGCTGTGTTCCACAGGGTCATATCTTGCCTGCACAGGGGGTATGAATGCATCCCTCCCTGTTTGTTTATGTACCACATGACTGTGGTGTTGTCTGTCCTTATTAATAGCTGGCCCGGATGCAGTAGGTCCTTGAAGTTCATAAGAGCATTTTGCACAGCTAGCATCTCCTTTTGGTTGATGTGTAGGTGCATCTGTTTTTGGGACCATTTTCCCTCGATGCACTGATCTGCCATGTGTGCTCCCCAGGCGTAGTCTGAGGTGTCTGTTGTGATGATTTGACTTGCTTGTGGTATACAGAAAGGGAGACCCGTGTTTCTTTGGCATGCTTGAGCCCACCACAAAAATTCCTTTTGAAGGCATGGAATGAGTGGTAAAATTGTTTCCAAGCTGTGGCTGTGTTGAGACCATAAGTTTTTTAGGTACCATTGTAGTTTCCTCATATGCAGCTTTGCAAATGGTATTAGTAGGATGCAAGATGCCATGAACCCCAGAGCCTGCAGGATTTTCCTTGAAGTTAGCCTGGTTAAAGTTGCCATTTTGTTAAAGTATTGAGACAGTTGCCCTTGTATGTCTGGCGTGAGGTAAGCCATCTGGGCCGTTGTATTTAAGTTGGCACCCAGGAAAATTATCTGTTGAGAGGGTATTAATTTTGATTTCTTTTTGTTCACTGTATACCCCAGGCAGTTTAACAGTTTTATTACAAACGCCAGATGCTGCAATAGAATGTCCTTGCTGTCCGCTTGGATCAGGCAGTCCAGATATGGGTAGATTTGTATTCCTCGTTGTCTGCAGAAAGCAATTACTGATGCCAGGCATTTCGTAAACACTCTGGGCACAGTAGATAAGCCAAAGGGCAATGCAGAGAATTGATAATGGGTTGAACCTGCAAGAAATCTGAGGTATCTTCTGCAATCTTGTCTGATAGGGACATGCAGGTATGCCTCCTTGAGGTCCAACGTTACCAGCCAAGACTCCTCGCCCAGCATGGGAAGAAGCTGCTGTAATGTGAGCATCTTGAATTTTGGTACCTCTAGATATGTGTTTAGAATAGATAGATCTAAGATGTGTCTCCAATCTTTGTCCTTCCTTGGTACCAGAAATAGTCTTGAATAAAAACCTTGACCTTGTTCTTTTGCAGGTACCTCTTGAATTGCTTTCATCCATGAGAGCGGAAATTTGTTTTTGTGCCTCTGCCCATTGATTTTGTGGCAGGTTTGGCATGCCTCTCATTTTTGGAAGGGTGTGAAAGTGGAACCTGTAGCCTCTGTCTATAATATCCAGAATCCATGTGTCCTTTGTAACAATGTGCCAGTTTTTTGAAAATAAGGCCAGTTTTCCGCCCAAAGGTGCTGCCATTATAGCTTTGTTTGGCATGCATAGGGGAAAGTCATTGCGTCTGTTTTCTAAATGACTGTGGTCTATCTTCTCCACCTCTTGGGGTTGGTGCTTGCCACTGCCTAGCTCTGTAAGATCCTTGAGGTTGTCCTCTACCCCTTGGGCGTCTGTATCTACCCCTTTGGGGTCTGTCCGTGGCTGGAAAGGACCAATTTTTTGAAGGCCAGTTTCTGCTGAAGTGTGGAGGCTGCACCTGCAAGAAATCTTTAACTGTGTCCATAGATTTCGCTTTTTCCTCCATTTTCTTTATTACCTCCTCAGCTTTAACACCGAACAATACATCTTGTTGTAGTGGTGCATCTAATAACTTTGCTTTGACATGATCTGGTAAGGTTTGCTCTTTGAGCCAAGCGTGTCTACGTATGACAGACCCCGTGACAGCAGCTCTACATGAGGCCTCTAAAGCATCAAAACCACACTGTAAGGTTTGTTTTCCCACTTGTTCTGCTCCATGCAACAAATCCTGCAACTCTTTCAAATATGGTTGTTCTGTTTGTGTCATTTTGCTTTTCAGCTGAGATAGCAAGAACTGGTGGTACTTTAACATATGAAATTGACAGTTTAATGCCCTCATGGTTAAAGTGGCTGATGTATACACCTTTTTCCCCACCTTCTAATGCGAATCTCTCTGAAGGTAAAGGGTTTTTCGCACTAGTGGCCTTAACCCCTTGGGACCCTGAGAAATAGTTTCTGGGTCAGCAGTATGGCTTTTATATAGGAACTGGTGAGAATCAGGGACCCGTAATATCTGTCTGGTTTAACAGGGTGGGAGGTAAAGAATCTGGATTAAGACTGGCTTCTCATGACACATCATCCAAAATATCTAAGACAGGAGGAATAGCCAGGGGCCTATGCTGGGAAGCAGCAGAAATTCCCTGAGCCTTTTCTTGAATCTGAGTAATCTTGGCCTTCCCAGTGGAAGTGCTCCCAATGTATGTAGGGTTTCCCAAAAGAGTAGTCCTCAGGGGTGGAGACTGAGGAACAGACTCCTCAGCATCAGAGTCTTCAAATGGGAATAGGCGCATCCTGGTCCTCAGAAGGGTCTGAGGTAATAGAAGCCTGGTCTGAGGAAGGGTAGTCTTCCTCCAACCTGGGTCTTTTGTCTGAGGGGTTGAGAACCCCTGATGAGTGTAATCAAATCCTCAGCCATTTTAAGCATCTGCTTTAGGCATGGGGCCTTGAGAGGGGTCTGAGGACCCTGTTTTTTAATTTTCATTGGAGCTTTAGATTTAGTGAACGATTTAATAGAGAAGGTGGTAGGCCTGAAAACGCCTTCAGAAATGGCAGGCCTCGCTAAACTTTCCGTTTCTCCGCCAAGAGTGGCGTTGGTATCTGCAGTGGGAATGGAGACCGAGGAACCTGCAACCTTGGGCACTGAAGTCACCGGTAAAATAGTTTCATCGATAGTCAGGGGCTGCGTAGGCACCTCACTGAGAACCGGAGAACCGGTAGTCGGCCTTAGCGTGCTCTCAGTACTCGGTGCAGGCCTCGGATGTCTGTCCTTATTCCTTGCGTTTTTTGCCTAAAACTGGCGTCGGTATATCCGATGACATGATATAATTAAATTTTTTGACAAAATAATGAAGGGCGAACTCCGCCCGGTGCTTAATAGTGCGCTTGTTAAACCTAGCGCAAAAACGGCAGGTCGAGACGTCGTGGTCTGGCCCTAAGCAAGGTATACAGTATGAGTGAAAATCCTTATGCGGTATTTGCTTCCCACAAGAAATGCAATTATTAACTTTGTCTGACATCGGTCTGAGGCAAGAAGTTTCCCCAATGGGGTACTTAGCTTTAAAGAAGACTTCAGCTGAAATAATTTTCGTAAATCTCAGGAGCTGGCCGACCGGCACTTGTGAACTGCTTCTGCTTCGGGCACCGCGCGGCAAGAAAGACTGAAGAAAATGGCGTCGGCTGCCTCTTTTATACCCCTGCCGCACTGACGTCAGGGAAGAAGCGACGACAACCGACGCCGGACCTAGGAATTCGGCCAACCGAGGACCCGCCTGACGGCAGGATAACCCAAGTGGGATGACTGCAGCTGTATGCACGATGAACATCTGGAAAAAAGCAACAAGAGAAGGCCTTGGGAGCAGGCAGGGGTGGTCTGGATCCTGCAACTAACAAAAATATGACCCTGTGAAGGGATCAGAGCACATTTTTGAAAGTTTATGGTGAATGCCAGACTCTGTAACTGGAAAATAGTAAACTGGAGATCTTGAAGCAAAGCCCCGGGGAAGAAGCTTGAAAAAAAAATACTATCTTGTTTGCTCGTTTCCTGACTTTCCTAGCTAGCATAGTCCAGAGCCCAGGCTTTGCTGGTTTCAGGACTTTATTTTCTGTGTTCAGAGCTATCCAGATCTTGCTGTGGTAGAGGGAAGTCCTACCTGGCTTTGCTGGTTTCAGGACTTTATTTTCTGTGCTCAGAGCTATCCAGACCTTGCTGTGGTAGAGGGAAGTCCTACTGCTTACCAGTGGGAGTGGTGAGCATTGTACTGCCTATCTAACGCTAGAGGTTTGGGCTGATTTCTATCACTTTCAACTTTATGGCTTAAAAACATGTGTGTCTGCATGATTTTCACATCGTGCAGCACCGCAGGGCTACGGTTAAACTATTCCAGGTGCCAGAAAGTCTGTTCTTCAAATGTTCCCTTAGAACTAGCTGGTTTCTCAGTAGTAGCATTAAAATCTGAACCCCTGTGACTAGCACTTGCTCTAGAACCCGCTGGAAAGCACTAGGAAGCCTTAAATTGATACAAGCACTCAGCTCTCCTTGTTAATAAGGAGAAATTAATCGTAGGCACTAAACAGCCTGTAATTGCAAAGTACCTTGCAAAGGTAAGGGAAACCGCTCTTGTACTTTACAAAAAAGGCACCTAAACAGGCATGTCCAAGGGTCAGCTTCCGGTGATTTCTCCTGTCCACCTGGTGAATCTGGGCATACTGGGGCAATGCAGCAACTGCCTCATGTACACAGACCAACCCTCCCCTCCTACCACCCAACACTACAATCTGCGAAGGATGCACTTACATAGACAAACTGGAAGCAAAGCTCTATCCAGCCAAGATTGTGCTAGACAGTCAAAAGGAGAAGGTTAACACCTGCACTACACCTCAAGCAACACATAGCCCTTCAAAAACCATACCATCAACACCTACACATAGCAAGACTAAACCCACATATGCGGAGGCCCTTAACATTAACCTGCCCAAGCAACAAGGACCTCCGAAGCTGAAATGCAAACAAACACCAGTCACAATCAAAGTGACACATAGCTCACAAAACCAGTGTGCCACCCAACAACAGCCCCTAAGACAAGAAAATGTGCCCAACACTTTAGTCACAGGCAACTCTATAGACAGGCACACTGATGTCCCACTCACCAGGCTGAACAAGGAGAAAATTACAGTCAGCTGCTTGTCGGGTGCCAGGATCTGCCACATAACACATGCACTCAAGTCACTACACAAGAAGTACAAATACGACTGTCATTGTCCATGTTGGAGTGAATGACTTAAGATGTACCTCCTCTGGACTACATGAAAAGAGACATGGAAGAGCTCTCGGATCATGTGGCCCAGGCAATGACTCTAGCCCTGAGTAGCATCCTACCTTCACCCAGAAGGATACCACAGCATAAAGACAAAATTATTGACTTCAACAACCAGCTAAGCTTCTGGTGTCATTCAAAGGGAATTCAGTATCTGTCTGCCTGGGATAACATGATCAACAAACCACGATGCTTTGCCAGAGATGGTCTGCACCTGTCACCCCTGGGATTCAGGTTACTGGCTAAAGCTCTTGCCTCCCCTATAGTGCCTTGTTTAGGCAAGGTTCGAAGGACAAAACTACCACCGTAACAGATACAAGCATGCAAAATCTGAAAATAATGCTACTCAATGCTAGAAGTCTAAACCTCAAAATGCACTCTCTCAAGGCACTCCTAAAAATGGAGAACATTGATATCTGTGTAGTAACCGAGACCTGGTTCAAGGCTCCAGAGAGCACCCCTGCAATAACAGGCTACAACTCTTACCACACTTTTCGGCCACCAAACCAAGACCAAAACACTAAAAGTGGAGGAGTGTCCATATTCACCAAGGATATTCACACCTCCAGGCTACTTGCCCAACGCAATGCATCTGAAATTCTCCAGGTGCAACTAACACTAGGTAAGACTACAATCCAAATTGTAGATTACTACAGATCCTCCACCATGCCCCAAGATTCTCACTACACCTTTCTAAACATACTGGAAAATATTAAGATACAACCAAACACCCTAATAATGGGTGATTTCAACTACCCTGCCATTAACTGGGAAAACTACCCAGGTAACAACAACTTTTCCCACCGGTTCTTGGAATTCATAAATTCCAATGCCCTGGATCAACTAATCCTTTGTCCCACCAGGGGCTCCAATATCCTAGACCTGGTCATTACCAACATGGGAGATAGATGCTCCGCACCAGTGGTCACCCCCTCATTGGTCAGGTCGGACAATAAGCTAATCGCCCTTGATATCCACATCCCACCCCCACCCCCCAGTAAGGAAACCTCTGTAAAAAACTTCTCCAAAGCCAACTTTCATGCTACTCAAGTCAGACGTGACAAACTTCATGACACCCATGAAGACGGGGGCTTAAAGTTCGACAGCTGAATCCTACACTAAGGCAATGTACGAGCACATCCACACGTGCATGAATCGTGCCATCCCAAATAGAACCAAGACACTCTCCTCCAAAAAAAGAAGCCAATCTGGTTGTCCCCTGCTATAAACAAACTATACAACAGAAGGAAGAAACTGTTTCAGAAAAGAGGAAAATCCCAGGATGCAAAAAACTCCCTTACCAGCCTCAGTAAGAAGCTGAGATCCCTCATAAAAGCCTCCAAAGCAAGTTACGAAAATAAAATTGCTAAATATTCCTAAGACAACCACAAGACATTCTATAGTTATGTCAAGAATCTAAATGGCAATGCTCAGATCTGCTCTGAGCTACAACAGAATGGCATTAAATATACTGATCCCAAGGATATTGCCAATACCCTGGCAGATCGATTTAGTGCCAACTTCACCACCCTCTCAATACCAAAAGATTGTCAAATTCCGGTAATCATGGCCACACAGGTAGAAACCGCACTCGCCAAAGCTAAGAATACAGCATCCATGGGACCAGATGACATCCCGGGCTGTGTACTACATTAACTACAAAACGAACTGGCACCTCACCTAAGTGTCTTGTTTAATCATAGCCTCACCTCAGGCTTTGTGCCCAATGAGTGGCGCACAGCTACAGTTATCCCACTCCACAAAGGGGGATCCACCTTGGATCCTGGAAACTACCGTCCCATTAGTCTGATGAGCCTGATCTGCAAGGGCATGGAACGCATTATCATGGAACTTATAAACAAAGACATTGGCAACCTTCAAACACTGGACCCCACCCAGTTTGGGTTCGTGAAGGGCCGATCTTGTCTCCTGAACCTGATTGACTTCTTCGAATCAGTCTCCAGAGCTGTGGACGAGGGTAAGGTGGTCCACACAGCCTATCTGGACCTCGGCAAGGCCTTTGACACCATCCCCCAGTCTGGAATCATAAATAAACTTACTAAGCTGGGCATAAATTCCTACGTCACTCAATGGGTTGCCAACTGGCTTACTGACAGAACCCAGACTGTAAAAGTAGCCGACTCCAAATCCAGCTCCAGACAAGTGACAAGTGGAGTACCTCAGGGTTCTGTCCTGGGACCACTCTTGTTTAGCATCTACTTCTCTGAAGTACAGGCCAACACTAAGGGACTCTGGCTAACAAAGTTCGCAGATGACTAAAACTGGGAGCCATTATTGAATCCCCAAATTATGTGGATATTCTACAAATGGGCCTTACAGAAACAGATACTTGGTGCCAGAGCCATGTGGTCAAGCTTAATGCCAAGAAATGTATAGTTATCCCCTTTGGGAAAAACAATGTACCCATGAATTACCACATAGGTGGCAGTACACTATACATCGAAAGTGTGATAAGAGACTTAGGGACACAGGTGGACAGTGGTCTCACCTTCGATAACCACATCGCCACAACAGTCAGGAAATACTTCTATGTGGCACACCTCATCACTAAGGGCTTTTCATCCAGAAAAAAGGAGGTCATTGTCCCACTGTACTCACCCCTCATTAGACCCATTATAGAGTACAGCGCCCAGTTTGGTATGTACCTCACAAAACATTTGCAACAGCTGGAAAGGCCACAGAAATACCTCACTAAAAGAATCACAGGCCTAAAGCAGATGCCCTATGCTGACCGTCTAAAAAAAACTCCAGCTATACTTTGTAGCATATCGTCTACTCAGAGGTGATCTCTGCTTAACATACAAGGCCATGTCAAACCCTGAGCTGTTGGACATGCTCCACTTAAAGAAATCCCAATCCCTCAGAGCCACACGCTCCAGGGATCTAAACCTTGTCATCACAATGAACAGAACATGCTGGAGGGATAGGTTCCTGACTCAGAGACTCCCCATAATCTGGAATAGACTGGCCATACATGTCACGCAGAGCGCCTCCTTGGCCGTCTTCAAAAGGAGTCTTGACAATTGGATGGGAGATAGGAAATTCACCTCGGGGATCACGTCAGTCGCCCTGCTAGACAGGGGTCCAGGGAAGTAAATATTGTGGGAAGAAATATCCAGGAAATTGTTATGGCTAGGCTTGTACATGCCTTAGGGCCGATAGCCTATGAGCAGACTGTCCAGATAAGGAAAGACTGGAACTCCTCTCATCATGCAAAAAGCAATGACAGGAGTGAGACATTTGGTGAAAACCCTCAGGGCAGCAGACAGGCTAAATAGCAAAGCACAGAACTGAAAATACAAGGAAAATACAGAGCAATGTAAGAACTTCCTGTAAAGGAGATGGCTGTGGACATGAAGGTAGGCATCCCTGAGATCCAGAGAGACCAGAAAGGCCTTGGGAAGAAGAGGAAATAAGGTTTAAAGAGACAACATCCAAAAGGAAGGAATCCTGTGCCCTCCTTCCTAGGAACCAGAAAAGTACAGTTTTGTACCTACCATAAATGTAGATGTTCGAAGATCCACATTGCTGCAGTCATAACCTGTGGGTAGTCCGCTGTCCTCGGTGTGAATACCAAAGTATTAGGCTGGCGTAGGTCATGAAGCTCAGATCTGACGTCAGTGCGTCATGGTATTAAAGCGCATGACCAACGTCATATCCTCAGTCTTTTCTTGCCCCAGATGTCAGAAGGCCCTAAAAAGAAAGGCCACAGCCTAAAATAGAAAAACCTCCAAAACCCATGTACAAACAACATCTATAACCCAAACCATACAACCACTCCACACTACAGAGGGGAAGGAGGGAGGGTAAATTGGACTGCAGCAATGTGGATCTTCGAACATCTACATTTATGGTAGGTACAAAACTGTACTATGTTCTTCATCTCACATTGCTGCAGTTATAACCTGTGGGTAGAATCCCAAAGCAAAGGTAAAGGGAGGTTGGCAAAATCATAAAGCATTGGGAGCTGCTAATATGCCCTGTAAGACTGCAGTGGCAAACCCAGCCCTAGATTTGGAATAAAGAGGGAGATGGTAATGTCTAGAAAAAGTGTGCACTGAACTCCAAGTAGCTGCTTCCAAAATATCTTTAGTAGCTACACCCCTTAAAAAAGCAGTAGAAGTGGCAGTAGCCCTAGTGGAATGAGGTCTGATTCCAGCCGGAATCTCCTTACCATGATGAGAATAACAAAAGGCAATACAATGGCCAATCCACTTAGAAATAGTTTGTTTTGAAACAGGTTTCCCCTGAGAGCCCAAAGCAAGAGACAAATAACTGTTGAGATTGTCTGAACCTTTTAGTCCTGCTCAAATAATAGCATAACTGCCTGTGAATATCCAAAGTGTGCAAAATTTTCTCTCCCTTTATTTTGGGGATCTGCATAAAAGTAGGCAAATGAATAGATTGGTTCAAGGCCACATTTGGAAACCACTTTAGGCATAAAAGAAGTAGGTTAGTGCAGAGATACCCTATCCTTATGAAAAATCAGGAAGGGTTCAACTGCCATTAGAGCCTGTAATTCAGATACCCTTCTAGCAGGCGTAATGGCCAACAAAAGCAGTCTTCCAAGACAAAAACTTTAACTCAGGCGTAGCTGCAGGTTCAAAAGGAGGTAAAGTAAGTTTTTCCAACACAAAATTGAGATCCCAGGAAGGAGTAGGAGCTCTCTGGGGGTCTTATGTTCTTGCCCCTCTAAGGAATTGCTTAAACAAAGGATGAGAGAGAATAAAGGTGGGTCACAGCCATAGTGAGCAGAAATGGCTGCAGCATGAACTTTACAGAGGAGAAGGACAAACCCTTGTCTAATAATTCTGTAAGATATTGAAGAGAAACACTCAAATCAGGCCTGGAAACATCAAAGCTCCTTGCTTTGCTCCAAATAAAAATCTCCTCCATTTATCAGCATAAACTTTCCTTGTACTAGGCCTTCTGGCCTCCAAAATAACATTCAAAACTTGTTGAGGAAGCTGCGACCCTCCAGGTTCTAGAACAGAATATGCCAGGCTGTTAGATGCAGGGGACTGAATCCTGACATTGAAGAAATGATTGCCTGCCTGAGACAAAAGGTGTGGAATTGAAGGCAAAGGCCAAGGAGGCTCCCGTACTAAACTCCTCAGCAGAGGGTACCAGTGCTGTCGAGGCCAATCTGGAGCTATTAGAATCATGGAGGGCTTGTCTTGTCTGACCTTCAAGAGCACCTTGGGAAGGAGAAGCAGAGGAGGAAAGGCATAGACGTGAAGATTGTTCCAACTAAATGATAGAGCATCCACTTTCCAAGCTGTTGGATGAAACATCTTTGTGCAAAACTTTGGCAACTGGATATTTAGTGGAGAAGCGAACAGATCTATGTCTGGAGTCCCCATATCACTGTCAATAAAATACATGAGGATCCAACTTCCACTCGTGAGGATCCACCATCTGTCTGCTCAAAACATCTGCTAAGGAGTTCTGTGCTCCTGGCAGAAACCTTGCCTGAAGACTGAGGTGCAAACTGAGAGCAGTCTCCCACAAAATCATAGCTTGCCTGCAAAGAGATGCAGAATGGGTTCCCCCTTGCTTGTTGATGTACCACATGACAGTTGTGTTGTCTGTTTGAATCAACACTTGTCCCGGAGTGAAGTAAATCCCTGAAAGCCATCAATGCAAATTGGACTGCTAACATCTCCTTCAAGTTGATATGTAAATGTTGAAGTCTGGCAGGCCACGTGTCTTGAACCCATTTTCCATTGAGGTGTGCTCCCAAGCCTTGTCCGAGGCATCTGTCGTTAAGATCTATTTCATACTCTGGTCGGGTCAAGGTATTATTTGAATGGGAAAAGTGTCCCCAAAGGATCCCCCCTTGGC
>NC_056743.1:1222894373-1222914373 GCF_019279795.1 Protopterus annectens
GAAGTCACTATATTTACACTGCATGCAGATGAGCACCATATGTAATGCATGTTGATGGAAGGGTTATGGGAGGACTGTGTGTACAAATGCTGTGCAAATCCACATGTAGGAGTGTGGGGTGTGTGTGTCTCAATTGTGTTCAGAAGTGGAGTCTGGACGACGCATGTCAGATGTGTGTGTGTACGTGTGTGTGTACACCTGTGTACCAGTGTGTGTGTGTACACCTGTGTACCTGTGTGTGTGTGTACACCTGTGTACCCGTGTGTGTGTGTGTACACCTGTGTACCCGTGTGTGTGTGTACACGTGTACCCGTGTGTGTGTGTATACGTGTACCCGTGTGTGTGTGTGTATACACACACGTGTACCTGTGTGTGTATACATGTGTGTGTGTTTGTGTATGTATGTGTGTGTACATGTACGCACAGGCAATAGTGGGATTGAACACATGGCAGTACTTCTCCTTGGGATTGTGCTGTACATGGAGTGAGACATGGGACATCAGGACAACCGGTCAGGTATGTGAACAGAGGACAGCAGATAGCATAACAAGGTCTGTAGCATGGAGCATGCAGTGGGAGGTGCAGTACATACCAGGTATACACATCATATTGCCAAGCAGCAGGTAGGTAACCGGCTACCCACATATGCAGCACTATAAATGCAATGGGGAATTACCACAGCACATCAGTGAGTGTATCCCGGCAGTACTGTTGTCCACATGATGGGTCGCTTGTGCAGCAGATGTGGCATGGACTGAGCAAGACTGTAGTATGAGACTCTGGTGTGTGACATATGTAGTGAATGTAGCAGCCACAACCATATAGGGGCCTCGTACACCATTACTGCCCATACACAGGGTAATACAGGGTGACAGCAGTGAGGCCATGTGCAACCTACTCCACCCAAGTCAGGGAGGCGATGGAGTAACAGGTCAGGTGTTGTAACCATACGTGTAGGCATGGAGAGGAATGAGATGTTAATGGGCTGTAGTGATGCGTGTATATTAGCAAGTGCCATGCAGGATGGGGAACATATGTAACTGACAGTGGGACTGTCTGTAAACTCAGGGAAAGTGTTGTAGTAAGGTGGCTGTCAGTGTGAGTGTGTGTATGGTTATGCAATGCTGTACAGGTCTTAACTTGTGTATTGGTTTCCCTCACAGGTGGGTCAGGGTCCTCCCTGCATGCAGATTGAGGTAGGTGTCCCTACAGACACCGTTTATGATGATGGTACAGGTGAGGCACAGGTGGGGTTGTCAGAGACTGACACTGCGCCAACATGTGTCAACACCCTCCTAGCCACCCTAAGCTCACACACAGTTACAGTGCCCCTACAAACCTCATCACATGTGGCCATAGCAGAGGGACAGCTGACGCTTGGTGGCAATGACCAGTAAAGTGTGGTGTTCATGCCAACTGTGTCAGGTCAGAGTCAGCATAGCCGGATATCTGGAAGGCCACCACATCAGATGTACTGTGGTGCTCGTGGGAGGACCGCAGGTCATCATGCCCCTGGCAGAGGTGCCACAACTGGTACCACTAGGAGCATGTTTCAGGCTGTAATGGAGGCAAAGGCATGTATGGAAATGCTCACCAGACAGGGCCTGAGGCTGCAGAGGTCTGCTTTTGCAGCTTTAAGTGGCAACCTCCATGAACTCGCTAGTGCCTTCCATGAATATACCGAGGTCATGGATAGACGGTGGGGTGAGATGGTTGGCCTTCTCAACAGAGGTATGTATGTGCTCGAATGTGTGGTGGGAAGGGTGCGATGGCCACATGGATGTAGGCCAGACACACCAGCAGCTGGTGGTCAACGTGGATGTGCCAGGGTGCCCAACTGCTCCTGTAGTGGCAGTACCAGCCCCAGCACACGACAGGGGCTGCTGGCCACGCAACAGAAGGCCTCGTGCACATGGCCCTGGCCAGTCCCAGGCGGACATGGTTTCAGCGGACATATGTCATCATCAGGGGAGAGTAGCACCTCAAGGTCTGTACCTGCACGTGCCTATGGAACCCCTGGCAGGCACAGTGAGCGTGTCCATGGTCGGAGGCAGTGAACTGCACACACTTCCAGGTATGGTCTGCAGCTGTCCAACATCACCCGTATAGGGCAGCCACATGGCGGAACTGTGTGTATGCATACCCACACACTATGCAACCACACCTAGGGTGACCCCATACAGACACACCACATCACCACACCCCAATCAATGAACCACACCCCTCACCCACACACATGGTTAGGCATGTTTGGACCACCCTCTGCCTCTGGTACACCTGCAACACACCCTGTGAATACGATACCTGTGCCACATCCCTGTCATCCATCACATCGATGCAGGGACAGGCTAACATGATTCTGATGCACACGTTGACTGAGAGGTGCCGCAATGTACTGCAGTGTAGAATGTAGTTGGGGGGTAATGTGTACTGCATACATGTCAGGTAGTGTAGCCAAGCAGCTATGATGACTTCACACCCTGTGCATAGGATACCTGTGCCACATCTCTGTCATCCATAACATCGATGCAGGAACAGACTAACATGGTTCTGATGCACACGGTGACTGTGTTAGTGCCACAATGCACTGCAGTATAGAATGTAGTCAGGGGTAATGTGTACTGTATACTTGTCAGGTAGTGTAGCCATGCAGCTATGATGCATCTCAGCTGTTGGTAACACTAATTGTTATCCCCATACTGTCATCCATTTGTGCTGTAGGCATATATGTGTCAGGAGGATGGTCTGCAGTCATATTCCATAAGGGTATGTCAGTGCGGTGACACCATGGCCGTGACATATGTGGTGTACAGTTGCACACATGCCACAGGTATGTATAACAGTTACTGACTGTGCAAAATTGACCGGTGGCCTGCTGGTACAGGTATAATCTGCACCTTTATGTCAACCCATCCACATACACACACATCCTTACTTGGCGACACGGTGTCTAGACCCCAACCCAGGTATGTAGTGCTACTGAACTGTGTGGCTGTCATTGCACACACAACAGCATCTGTAGGGTAAGGTGTGTACCAGGTCACGTGCTACATGCAGACCATCCACAGACACGCATAATATAGTAATGGGGATGTAGTGTTTGTATATGGAGAATACAGAGTGTGTCATACCATCATATACACTGACACAACAGGTGGACACACATCTTAGAGACCTGGTTGTATAGTTGCTAACTATTCCACGTGTCCAATGTGTTACAGGTACGCTGCACACAGCACATGTGTAACTGGCCTGTAATTCTGTTATCTGTTACCCGTATGGGTGATGGTGACATTGGCCACCTGAGTGGTACATGGGCCATATACCAGGTGTACCATGGTGTATACACAGCACCCACATCCCCCACTGGATACTGTACACACTAGAACCAATCTTGATGTTCTGACATACCCACTATCACACATTGGCCACAACGCCAAAACATCCCATTGCATATCACAACAGTGGTACCACAGGGATATACATGTGATGCATACGCCACAGACAGTTTCATTGCATTGCCACACCTATGGGCGACAACAATATCCATATTATTGTGTGGCAATGTGTATTGTAATAGGAGTATGTGGACTCAGAATGGTGTACCCTACAGATATGCACACTAACACACATGTGGCAGACCTCAATGGAATTCCCATGCCTACCGACCCATTGGTACAACACTATTGTGCTGGTACTGCAAGGCACATGTAGCTGTTAGGGAGAGGAGTGTAACAGGCTACATGCTACATTAATGGGGCTGAGAGGCACCCCACACTATATGAGTTGTACAAATAGGCATCCCCCCCCAGCCAAAACATGTCCTCCCTGCAATACACTACTAAGAGTTGTAGATCCCATAACCAGGGCCAGTGACAACATGGGCACACAATGTTACCTGTACAACATCCCACCTGTATGAGGTCAGGCTGGTATTGGTAACATATCATGCACTACAGTCTGGCTCACATGGGTAATGTATTATGTGGAAGCCATCAACATTACCAGGCTACAGATACAGACACAGGTATACATACATACATATATACATACACACACACACATATATGTACATATATATGTGACTACACATACACATGCAGTTATATGTACAGTAAGATACACAAGTGGTAGGTGACCACAATATGGAACAGCTACTATGCCTACAGTTGACCCCTGCATGACTGGACACTGTATATGCCACCCATACAAATGACAATCGGTGCCTGTAACATACACCCACATAGAGTTCATAGGTAAAACACCCACAGGTTTGCAGACATGGAAACCTTTAATTGTGTACTATTACAGTTCTACATGCCATGCCATATAGTTGTTCAGACACTGACTATATCAACGGAGTGATGCTACAGTGGACCAGTTACAGTCAAAGTAGTCTGGAAGGGTTCACAGCTGTTGCTGTCCAGGCCAAGCCATTCACATTGTACAATAGGAAAGACACACTGGGCCACAGGATACCCAACAATCAAGAATATGTAATCCAGGTGTGTAGGTAAGCAGCCTCTATCTACACACTGTACAAACAAACACAGTAGGTGGTATAGGCATCATATGGCCACATGGGTTGTAACTGCTACATAACATGGCATAACTGACACCAACACACAGAACAGTTTGTATGGCAGGGGGCAGTAGTCCTGCATTACCCAGATCCATGTCAGTAATGTGTATATAGTTGAAGTACACAGTACTGTACATCCAGATACCTTAAGGCAGCTCAGCCCCGATACCCCCATATTTTGTAGCAGCCTAGGTAATTTCTGGTGCTCCCCCCGACTCAATAATACAGGGCCATATTCCACTGTTACATACACGGAGCTCTGCAGTGCATGAGGGCACACATGTATTGTGTACGTGGTGCTCACACATATATGGCCCCAGCCCCACCATATGTGTGGGGGTTACAACAGCAGTGGACTGATGGCAGACATGGCAGTGTGTTACACTTCCAGTCCACTATGGATCAACCAACAACAGCATGACATATGTGCAAAGCTTGGTATGTAGGTGACGGACAGAGGCTGGAATACAGGCACATATGTGGACAATTCTTGCCATACAATACGCAAGGTGCAGGTGTTACAGGATCATCTGTAACATACCCTTAGTCAAGGAATTGATGGTAGAGATGATCATGGATGTAGCCATGTACCGATAACACACAACACACACTGCCAGTGTATTACCTGACACAAGACCTTTGTGGCGGCAGACAATACATGATAGGCACAGCTCCGGTCAGCATGAGGGTAGGCTCACAGCTGTGCGCTATGCAGACGGACTGCATTCTATGGCAAACTAGTATGTACACCCACTTCCTGTAACACCAGTACTGTACAAAGCATAACACAACTCTACTCACAGAGTGTCTGTACTTCCTGATCCTCCTACAAATATGTGGCTGCCCTGAGTTTGCCGGTTCTCCTGTAAGGGGTATTGCTACATGCCGTCAGTAGCACTGCTGCCCACATGCAGGACGGATGCCCATCACACAGGAGATGCAATGGGGAATCTACAGTAGGTGGATGCCATGACAGTGTTAAATGGGTGTAGTACACATGTGTAATCATATATCTGGCTATCTGGATAGGTATATGTACATATATTCCCACCAGATGTCCTGGACATGAAGTGTAGGCCAACCCCAGTCCGTATGTTCCCAATGTCGTAGTTGCAGTGGATGTTAGGTACATATAGCAGGTATACTAGTACACTATTGTTACTGTCATTGGGATTGTCTTCACAGACATGGTGTGTGTGGGAGGTCACATCTGCTCATGTGTGCCATTGGTTACTGAACGAAATCCACAGGACATTAGTGTACAGTACCGCTGCTAGCACGTAATGCCACTGTGGACTGCAGCAGAGATATTGACCAATATACGTGGAGGGTCTAACACAGTCAGTACAGTCCAGAGGTATACACATAGCCCTTAGTGCTACACGTGTACCATGCCTGACAATATGGATGTGGATGACCATGTAGATGGGTATAACACAACGACCAGTATATGATGTCCACCATAGGTCATGCATTCACACACCCCTGCCTGGCCTGTAATGGTATGATCGCTGGTACAGGGGTGCCATGGCCACATACTACACAATAGGTATTGACATACAACTGCACTGCATCCCACTGCCCTGTCTGACACACATGATTTTTAGGGGAAGGCCAGCAGCAGGGCATCTGGCTAGTATCTGCACATGACATCCTACTGGGTAGGTACCCTCAGCTGCTAGGTATGTCACACTGCACTGTGCAGGCTGCAGGCAGACTGGCTCAACACTAGCCTACATCTCCCAAGGGGGATGCACATGTACCTGCATATAAAGCAGGCTCAACAGGCATGCCACAGCACAGGGTAAGATGCACCTGTGCAACAGTGCATATTCACAACCAATGTGAACACAGTCACAGCCACATATGGCTAGCTAGCATGGTATTACAGTATATGGACTAAGTGTTCGACACCATGCTCATATGTGCCACTCGCAGACTGGCCCTACATATACTGGCCTGCTACACAGTTTGGTCTGGTGGCTGTCTGTGGTATGGGACACGTGTTTATGGCCCTACAAACATGTACGCCACTACAGTACCATACAGTGGGGCAGCATGTAACATCTGATAATAGGGGAACTAGAACAATGTCATCTACCACAGTCTGTACACAGGCTAAGGTACATAACACTATACACACTGTTGGCATTCACCATAGGTACACAGAGCTCAGTACTGTACGAACATCCACAGAATGTTCAGGTAATGTCAAGTAATGTAACCCCTACTGTACATAACACGTGTAGCAGTCTGATATATCAGTGACTGGTTCTCAGATATGATCCCACAAAGTATGGTGTACAGCACATATGCACCACTTCATGCACGACATATGTACAAAGGTTGACAGAGGTGTGGCTGGGAGCACATACACAGGACAATATTGACATGTTGCTGTGATAACCACATACATTTATTGTTGTTACAGGGTTGTTGCAACATTTGCCCTTGGAGGGATATGACATCTGTGACTACCACAGCTTTCTGCAGCTACTGACTGCAATCCTCACACTACCTTCAGCAGTCGACAGCTAGATGCTCCATGGGTGACGCATGCAACCACGGACACAACACTGGCAAGACAAGCAGATGGAGATTTCTCAAACATGGAACTGACATGGCAGGTATTGAGACATGTACAACAGCCACATCCACTCAAACACTGTTAACGCAACTTTACTCCAAATGCAGTACAGCGGCACTTATCGTCTGTAGTCAGGTCAGGCATATCCTCCTCCTGTTTGTTACACTGTTTCTACAGTGCAAGTTGTTAGAGATACACCACAATCCATTTGAGATACTGTTTGCCACACGACCGATCTAGTTCCTGCCCACAGTGTGTGAAAAGGGCCAATACCAGCATGACGTTCCTAGGTATTGGAGGGTGTTTCCATACAATTGGCTATGGGAATGTTACCACAGCTGTTTCACATGCAATCAACTAGGGGAGTGCTGCAATTCGTGCAGAGGCCATCAGCTGATCATGAGCATTACTTGCATTACACATGATACTGCTTAAGCAAAGCAGGTGTAGGTTTCCACGTCCACCTGAGAGGGGGTGGGGGATGCAGACAGAGGCAAATACGTGTCAGGGAGGGGTGAGAGGGTTAAACTGAAGCGTGTTTGTATCACACACCTAGCAGCACAGGGTATCAAACCAGACAGCTATGTAGTGCTAGCACAGTTTGCTGCAATTATTGGATGCGCCACATGGGTTACCTGTTGTGGAGCACTCAGAACATATATGTATTGGTGAGTGACATCTGCAACAGGGATACAGTAACTATACAGCAGGTGACATACACATGCCTGTCAGCATGAACAGGTGCCAGCATCAACAGCCACACTCTCACAAGGACACACACACATTGACATAAGTGGCAGGGCCAGGTGTACAACTCATCGGTTTTGGGATTGCCACATCACTGTGCAGGTATCCCATGTACCACACAGGTCATACGGGGGCTATACGAGCGAAGGGTATGGGAAGGTGTCTGACAGACAGCATGCTGCAGTATGCCCATGGGGGTTGTAAGGAGTGTGGATGTGAACATCTGCAGCATGCAACACACACACACGCAAACACAGAGTGCCAGTACTGACATGCATGGGTGCATGTCTGCACAGGTGTGTGGTGTTACTGTGCCAGACGGCTGTCCGTGGTTAGGTGATGGGTGTACCTTGGTATCAGGCCACATGACGATGGTCTGCATTGTGGCTCAGGGATGTAGTGTCTGTAGTTGCCCACACAGTCGGGTATTGTATCCCCCCATCTGGTCACCTGGGTGACTGTGTGGGCAATGCTGTGCATCGCTTGCCATGTCTGTGTTCCTTCGTCCATGACATGGACGGTATTTGGGATGTGCACACCTCCCACATGCATGTACAGTAACATGTGGAACTGTACCTGGGGTGTCCGGTCCATGTTGTGAATACAGATCATCATCAGATGTGCCAGTCCTGCCCACCTGTGGCCAGAGCTGGTAATGGCCAGCAGCTTTACCCTGCACCTACATGGAGTGCATCCTATCAGCATTCCTTGGTCAGTGGCATCTGTGCATACGGGCATGTTGTCAGGCATAGCATGTCCGTTGTGGGTCGCATGTGATGGCATCACAGGTGGTGCAGGTGTCCACTGGGGGGAGGTGCATTGTCTGCACGTATGTGCATATTGGACAGATGGACTGGGTGTCATGCCCTTTGTGGCCCACCGCTCTCACAACATAGTTACTATCAGTGGCCAATATGCAGTGTACTACCCACATATTGGCTGTCACCTGGGCATGTGTGTGTGTATGACACATGGGGTGAGAGTGTGCTCTGGGTAATACTGGGGTTGCCAAGTGTGATTGCCTGCCCTTGATGTCACATGTCTGGGTATGGCTCTGCACCCTGGCCTTTCAGCCATATCACGTGTTATCCCTGTACAGTGGACACTGATATATAGTATGGCCACCATACAAGAAACATGCAAAACCCGCTCCACATTGGCCATAGGTGTCAACAGTCACAACCACCTTTACACAAGATATGGGTTACAAACACACACACCTGTCATGTTTGGGAGTAGAACCCCTACCTAACTAGTGTATTACATTACAGCACTATGCAGTTATAGTATGCGCCACGGATATTACTGTAGTAGTCCTTTCCCAAAAGTGTATTTCACAATGACTGACATCAGCAGGATTGCCAAAGTAGGGCATCTGAAAGGACTGCGGGAAACTAGCCTAAAATGCATTGCTCCCTACACAGTGACACACACAATACATCTGGAAATGCCATGTGTGGGGATGGAACCCAACCACGTTTCTAATTCACAATACAGCAGTATGCAGTTACAGGATGACCTACGGTGATTACTGGTCTACAACCTTCCCAGAGGTGTATTTGTAGGTGCGTGACATCGGCAGCCTTGCCAAAGGTAGGTATGTGAAATGTGAGGGTGCGAGTACCCTAAAAGCATTGCTCTCTACACAGTCAGACATGCACGCATACACACACACACAGTTGGCAGGTCAGGGGCTAGAACTCCCAACTAACCCCTTAATCACACTATGGCCATACGATGTTATGGGGACGTGCTACGGAGATTACTGGGCTATGATCGTCCCAGAGGTGTATTTAAAGTTGCAGGACATCAGCAGCCTTGCCAAAGGTGGGTATTTCATTGTAAGGGATGTGAGTATCCTAAAATTGCTCTCTACACAGTCAGACATGCAAAACACACACACACACACACACACACACACACACACACACACACACACACACTTGCCATGTCTGGGGTTTGACCTCCTACCTAGTTTATCACACTACAGAAGTAAGCAGTTACAGAATGTGCTACAGAGATTACTGGGCTACAGCTTTCCCAGGGGAGTATTTCTAGGTGGGTGACATCAGCAGCCTTGCCAAAGTTGGGTATGTGAAATGTAAAGGGTGTGAGCACCCTAAAAGCATTGCTCTCTACACAGTCAGACATGCATGCATGCATACACAGTCCACAGGTCAGGGGCTAGAACTCCCAACTAACTCCTTAATTACACTATGGCCATACGATGTTACGGAATGTGCTATGGAGATTACTGGGCTACGATCGTCCCAGAGGTGTAGTTCAAGGTGCGAGACATCAGCAGCCTTGCCAAATGTGGGTATTTGACTTGCAAGGGGTATGTGAGTAGCCTAAACAGCATTGCTCTCTACACAGTCAGTGACAGACAGACACGCACACATACACAGACTCACACACGCACAGTTCCCACATCTGGGGTTTGACATCCTACCTAACTACATTATCACACTATAGCAATATCCAGTTACAGCATGCGTTACACAGATTACTGGGCTACAGCTTTCCCAGGGGAGTATTTCTAGGTGGGCGACATCAGCAGCCTTGCCAAAGTTGAGAATGTGAATAGTAAGGGGTGTGAGTAGCCTAAAAGGCATTGTTCTCTACACAGTCACAGAGAGACACACACGCATGAACAGTGACACACACTCACATACACAGTTGCCATGTCTGGGGTTAGAACTCCTACCTAACTAGTCTATCACACTACAGCAGTACACAGTTATGGGACGCACCATGGAGATTACTGGCCTACAACTCTCCCAAAGGTGCATTTCACATTGGATAACCTCAGCAGGCTTGTCAGGGTACCGCTATGGGGTGGCCGGTGTGTGCATGGCCAATACACCATTCATGAAGGGGTGACACCACAAGCGGCCACACATGGGGTCATATGTCACAGGTGCATCTATGGGGCAACTAGCTGACTATGTCCTTGTACAGCCACGTTGCACAGTTGGCACGTGGACCACAGTCTGTGCTGCTGACAAGTACTGGTCACTAGTAACTGCAGTGTGTGACATCTGCACCTGATGTGTCTGTGGCCCTTTGTGTGCTGGGTGGGACAGGTGTGGATGGCTCCTTGTCATGGTCATCCTCTTCCACACATCTATATCCATCTACCTTTGGCATATTATGGTGTGCTGTCCTTACATATGTCTGTATTCCTATCCACTGTGTGTGCAAGGCATGAGTGGTGCATACTGACATATGTCTGCAGTAACAATTACAACCGCTGGATGTGTCTGGTCCACTGGTGTTAGCATACACGGCTTTCATGTGTTTAAGTGTGTGAGCATGCCCAGTATGACCTTTCAGTATGTTGATGACTGATATTGCCTTCATGTCTCTAAGTGTGTGAGCATGCCCAGTAAGGGAGTCTGTTCTGCATGTGTGGAGCATGTCCGATGGTTTGTACTGCACAGCTGACCTTTGTGTTGTACACAACAGGTAGCATGCTGCATCTGCAGGGTATCCCACCGATCATTTGGCATTGACTGTTGCAACATGTCTGCATAGCGTGGGGTACACCTGACTATTTCTATGTTTCTACATAGGATTGGGGGGGCGCACCTGTTATTATAGTTCCATGTGGGGGGGGCACACCTGACAGTTGTACACATTTGCTAGGACTGTACTGGTATGTACTGTAGTCCATTTCAGTCAGTCTTGCCTATCGTGCTGGCTAAGCCATACCGGTGTACGACCGCTCTTATCTTTTCATTGCATACACATTAGTTTCCGACTTCCTAGCCATCACAACTGACATCCCACTACCTGGCCTGCTGTAGTCTGTCCATGTAGGCCTGGGTGGGGGTTACCCATACCCCTCATTCAGAGGCCATTGTACAGCATTTCTTTGTGTTTGTCTACACCTGTCCTGCTGGCTGTGACTGTTGTTGGGTATGTGACTCCCCTCCTGACTGGCATGTGCGAGTCCCTTATCTTGTGGGTGTCCCAGTAGTTAGGGTGGTGCTACAGGGCTGCCTATGTCGGATGCACGTAGTACACTGCCTACGCATGGTTAGGCATAGGTAGTGTAATGTTTGGCATCCCTTTTACTGTATGCGAGAGTCAGACAGAGGTGTTATTCCCTGGGCTGCTCCCATGTCAGTGTATGTGCTATACGTTGCCTCTTTGCAAGGGCATACTGGACACGCCTCCTTCTGCCTACTGGGGCAGGCTCAGGTTGTTCCTCCTCCGTGTCACTCTATGCCTATGCAGGCCTTGGCATTGGTGGGGGGCTATGTGGCCCTGTCCCTTGCTGCTCCTGCTGCAGCTGTTTCCACAGGATCATATTGTGTAACATGGCACATACAAGAATGATTTGGGTATATGTAGTTGGTGAGTACTGCAAGGCTCCACCGGATGTGTCCAGGCACTGGAACCATGACTTGAGCATCCCAAACACATGCTCTATTCTTGTTTGTGCGTGTGCCTCATTATGGAGTTCTTCTTCAGGTGTGTGTGCATTTCTGATGGGGGTCATTGGCCACGGCTCCAGTGCATATCCAGCATCCCCCACTAGGTGAGTGTGGGATGTCCCCATTGGCAAATTTCTGGTACAGCTGCGTCAGATGCCAGATGTGGGAATCGTGATAACTTCCAGGGCAGCCAGCACACAAGTTCAGTATTATGCCCTGGGCATTGCACATGACCTGGCAGTTGGAGGGGAAGCCCTTGCGGTTGATGTTGACCCTACCCTGCTCACCAGGTGGTGCTTTGATGTGTGTGCAGTCTATTGCACCCACTACTTCAGGGTATTCTATTTGCTGGAAGAGACGTATACTGCTGGCCAATGCCTCATGGGCGAGGGGGAAAAATACGTGCTCACCGACATGTGCTGCCAAGGCATCGAGGAACTGGTGGAGTACCCTGGATGCTGATGCCTGTGAGATCCCCATCATATCCACAGTTGGCCTTTGGAAGGTACCTGTAGCTAGTATTCTTAGGCCTATACATACCTTTCTTTCCACTGGGATGGGTTCCCCTCTGTTAGTTCTGTGCGTCAGGCATGGCCGGCACAGCTCAACAATCTGCTGTAAGATGTCCATGTCCACCCGTCCACCCTATAGTGCTCCACTATCTCCAGCTCATGTAACCCTTGGTAGGTTACCCTGGGTCTGTACACACTTCTCAGTCTCCTCACTGTGGGTTGGTCGGCAGCATTGCCATCCTCACCACCCTCAGCCTCTTCCACAAGTTGTATGATAGCTATTGCAGACCCTAACATTTTGCTGTTGTGAGTCTTAAAGTTCTCAGCTTGTTTACACCGATGGTGTAGGGTGTGGGAAAAACCGGAGGGGTAGGTATTTTTATAGTTTATAGCGGCTTTCTGCGCTGGGCTGTTGCCTGTGTAATTGGCCGGTTCCGATACGTTTCACCTGGCAGTGAACCTACTGCACCTTGATTAACTTCCTACTGCTGCTTTCCCTTCCCATTGCCCTTCTGATTCATCCTGGGGGTGCGCCGCCCAATCGGTGTACTCCAATGTGCACACTGCTGCTATTTCCTAGGTTCACGTCCTTTATCTTCCTGTAGATCCCGTTGCACGGCGTTCACACCCGCTTACACTTTGTCATATGTTCTGGGCATGTTTAGACATACCCCCTGGCTTTGCTGTGCTAAGCTGGATGCAACCCCGAGCCAAAGAGCTCCAATCCGCTGACAGTATGCCTGACACTCCCACACATGTCACCTACCTCCTAGTCTTGCACTCAGCTATTCATACTCTTACACTGTTGGGACCTGCCTCACATGCTGGGGAAAACTAAGATTCACTATCCTTCCACTCATTTGCATGGAATTGCCTGCTAATGCATAGTTACAAGTGTCACACTGTGCCTCCCCCCTTAGCAACCACTACTCATTGGTCAGGTTGCCTTTTGCCTGCCATTGACTTGCATGGCGGAATACTGATTTTAGTTAGACAGCTTTTTTTACGTTTAATTTCTTATTTCCCCACCGATCCCGTTTGCACGCCGCTGCCCTATGCTTCAACAACCGTGATCGGTGGACATATTAAAGTTGTATTTTGTACATATTAAAGTTGTATTTTGTATTGTTTGCAATGCCAATGGCCTTCTACCTGGCCATTGGCAAGCTTCCTCAATGATATGTAGTCTTTATTTGGAGCGGTCATAGCTCCGTTTTGGAGTTTGCAATATCACTCAGTTACTAACAGAGTACATTTCTGCATATAGTCTTGCACACCCCGATTCCTGCTTCCTGGATGGCAGATTTACCTCATATGCATGGTTTTCACCTGCAAATGGGGTGAATTGCATACGGAGGCTGGGAACGTGCAGCACTAGTGCTACAGCGCTCACGCACGTCAAACGTGCATGTATTTGGATCGCTCAGCCGCCATATTGCCAAAACTTCCACTTACACTGATCATGCACACAGTGCAAGCTTTTGAGAATCCGGGAGATTATTGCAACCATTTCAACACACATTTCATTTTCATAGCCTCATTTAAACGTGGGTAATATTCAACATTCAGATGCAATTGGCATTTAACTTCTAAAACTTGTAGTAACTCATCTGAATCACCGAAAAAATCTTTTACCTGTTCTAAAATGAAATGAAAACAGAGAAATTAGAACAGGTTATACTATGTTTACCTAAAGCATTAGGTATATCTTTGGATCTTATTGCAGCGTAATGCTCCTTGATTCTATCACTTAATTTTCTGGTGGTTTTCCCTATGTACAAGCATTTACATGCTGCACAGATAGCTGCATAAAATTAGAAGTTATGTACTCACCATAACGTTCCATCTGAGTAGGTGTATTCATTTGTCTGCAACCTGTGGGTTATGGATCCGATATCGGATCCGAACCGGCATAGTTTCCAGCTATGGATCCAAGCTCTCAGCTCCTCCCCTCACCCATAATGCCCTGCTCTACCCTCATGACCTCAGATCGAGTTTGCCAAAGCAACAATACCCTCAAAAGGGTAACAAGTAATATGCAGGAAACTGAAAGGCCAGGGGGATAGGAGGGATAGTTGCAGACAAATGAATACACCTACTCAGATGGAGCGTTATGGTGAGTACATAACTTCTAAATCTGAAGTAGGATATTCAGTTGTCTGCAACCTGTGGGACAGGCTCCCCAGCTACCTGAATCTTGGGCCATCATGGAAGGATATTCGAGCACCTGAGCCAAAGGATGCTCTACCCTGGATGCAAGATCCAACTTATAGTGAGAAATAAATGTATGAGATGAAGCCCATGTAGCTGCTGCACAAATATCATCCAGAGGAATCCTAGCCTTGAAGGCTGCTGAGGTAGATACTGACCGGGTTGAATGGGCATGAACACCCTCGGTGCGGGCCTTCCTGACGCTTGATAAGCCAATAAAATGCACTGTGAAATCCAGCGGGACAGAGAAACTTTGGAAATTGGCTTGCCCAAATTGAATTTTGCAAAGGAAATAAACAGCTGGTCGGATTGCCTATGACCAGCTGTCCTGTTGAATAAAATCTTAGTTGCCTGTGAACATCTAGTGAGTGTAGCCTATATTCACCTTTGTTTTCATACTTAGGGAAGAAAACAGGGAGGTTAATGGATTGATTGATGTTTGCTTCAGAAGCGATTTTAGGAAGGAAGGGCGGGTTGGTCCTGAGGAGACACGGTCGGATAAAAACCAAGTAAGGAGGTTTAGCTGATAAAGCTTGAAGTTCAGAAACTCTCTTGGCTGATGTAATGGCTACCAAAAGGCTGTCTTGTAAGACAAGAATTTGAGGTCCACTGTAGCTGAGCTCGAAGGGGGAGCGGTCAAGGCCTGTAGGACCAAAGAAAGGTCCCAAGGAGGAACTGCTTGCTTAATAGGGGCCTGAGAAGGAAAGTACCTTTAAGAAAAGTTTGCACAATTTGGCTGACATAAGAGGATTAGACTCTTGACCAATGTGATAGTGAGAAATTGCCAGTTGAATTTTGACTGTGGAACTGCTGGCACCATCATTAAAGAGAGAGGTTAGAAAATCAAGCACTACGGGAGAGGAACCGTGAAGGGATCTAGGCCTTGCCGCCCACACAGAAGCGTTTCCATTTGCTTGGTAAACCTTTCTAGTGGATGGTTTATGAGCCGCCACCAAAATAGCCTTTACGGTGAAGAGATACGGGAGTCCTTATCAAGAGTGGAACTGGAGCAGCCAGCGGTCAGCTTCAGGCTGTCCAGGTTCGGAGGAGGAATGCAGGATGGATGGGATATCAGATCCGGAATAGGATCTAGAATCCAAGGAGGATTCACCGAGTGAGACCTTAGGAAGGGGAACCAGATCTGTCGAGGCCAGAGCAGACAATGAGAATCATTCTGCAACCCACCCGAGAGGCTTTCTGAAGTACTTGCAGCATCAGAGGCAAGGGTGGATAGGCATACAGAAGACCGGGTGGCCAAGCATGCACCAGAGCGTCTCTTGGGGTACCTCCGGGAGGTATCAGAAGCGAAAAACTGTCGCACTTGGTGTTTGAGGGAGAGGCAAAAGATCATGAAGGGTTCCCCACCGTGCGAATATGCGTTCGCTACTTGACAATTGAGAGACCACTCGTAAGGGGTCAGAATGGTGCGACTGAGCTTGTCCGCTAGGATGTTGGACCGACCGGAATGCGTTGCTATGAAAGCGATTGGTGGAGATTGCCCATTCCCAAACTCTCATGGCCTCTCGACAAAGAGGGTAAGACCTTGTTCCCCTTGCTTGTTGATGTACCAGACAACAGACATATTGTCGATTGAATCGCAATTGTTCCCAAGGGAAGAAAGTCCTGAAGTGCTAGCAGCGCTAAGAGCACTGCTCTCATCTCTAGAACATTGATATGCAGTAAGGTCTCTGAATGCGTTCCACGTGCCTTGGACTGTCCGGCCAAAAGTGCCCCCACCCGGAGGCGTCCGTGGTCACCGTGGCGAGAGAGAAGCACAAAATGGGCGACCCTGTGGAGATCCGGAGTGGAGCCACCACAAGAGGACGCTTGCAAGCCTTGCTGATCGCTATGGGATGATACATGGGAGAGCAAGGTATGACCACTGTACTAAGGCGTCCACTGTAGAATGCATATTGAGCCTGGCAAGAGGAAGAAGTGCTATGTGAAGCGGCGAAGCCATGGACCCTAGCGCCCTCAGGACCAACTCCGCTGGAACAGAACATGAATGGAGAATGGCCCGCACCTGGAGCTGCAGATTTAGAACTCTGTCCGCAGTGAGGAAGGCTCGTAAACTCCTTGTGTCTAGTCTGGCCCCTATGAAATCTAAGAGCTGAGTGGGTGCCAGGTTGGACTTTTGTATTTATTGTGATGCCCAGAAATGGAGCAAGATGGAGAAAGGAGTCTGGCGAGAGAAGTAGATGCCTTGTTGGGGTGAGAGCCAGTCGTCCAGGTAGGGAAAGACCTGCACCCCTGAAGCCTCAGGTGGGCCGCTACCACTGCTAGTACTTTGGTAAACACCCTGGGGCTGTGGTGAGACCAAAGGGAAGGACCCGAACTGGTAGTGACTGGCTCCCAGCCGGCGGAGAAACCTCCTGGGCGTCTGTCCATTAGGATGTGGTAGTGCAGCGTCCTTGAGATCTATCGAGCACATCCAGTGGCATTCTCCCAGAAGGGGAGAATAGATTGTAGAGTGACCATTGAATTTTTCTTTGGGGACTGCCAGATTCAGGAGAGAGGTCTAGGATTGGTCTTAGTTCCCCGTCTTTTGGCACTAAAAGAACCTGGAGTAGAACCCTGATCCGATCTGGTCTGGGGAGCGGGCTGGATGGCTCTTTTCTCTAGCAGATGGCCAATTTCTGCTAAAGCGGCCTCCTTTGACGGGTGTGCGTCTGGGAGGGACTTCATCTTTGGAAGGTGAAGGAAAGGAATCACGATATCCCTGGATATGATTTGGAGAACCCAGCGGTCGATGTTATGGACTCCCATGCGCTAGGTGCCCAGCGTCCCCGACTGCCTCCAGAGTAGAGCAGTCGGGCAGCCCTCAGGGCTGCTCTTGAGCCCGTTCAGAGAAAGGTTCCTGGACCCGAAGTTTCTGGGAGCCCCTCTGCCTCTAGGCGGCGTCCTCCCTGTCCTCCTCTGCCACGGAAGGACTGGTTGTCCGGAGCAGGCTGGGACTGCTGCGACTTTGGAACCACATCTTCTTCTGACCCTTTTGGTTCCTAGAATAGGGCCTCTGGGGTGCAGAAGCGGATTCCGGCGGCAGACAGCGTCTTCCGTCCTTCTCGCTCTGGGTCAGCGTCGAGCGGTCTTGCCAAACAGAGCAGAACCATCAAAGGGGCGTTAGCAGCGCAAACTTGAAGAACTCAGAAAAATGGCGGAGCCAGGCCTGGCGTCTAGTGACCAGTCCTGTCCCGCAGCTCTAGCGCCCTCCGTAGCATGGGAGAGTAGCCGCATAGAAGTATTTGTGACTGACCTAAGAGTGGCCATTTTGGTGGAGTGCAGAGCTCTGTCCTCCTCGAAATGGACTCAGGGATGCAGCGTACTCCTTAATAAGGTCTCGCTGCATCCGAATAACATGTGCCAAATAGTTCAGCGCCCTTACGAAAGGTCGCCGAACTGAACATCCGCTTCCCCAAGCGGTCCATCATCGAGACTCCTTGCTCGGTGGGTGGACTGAGGACTCTCCTGAGCCAGTTCCCTCTTTGTGGCGCCGCCATCAACATGGCATCTACAGGAGGCCCCTTACTCCAATGGGTCCTGTCAGAAGGCGGGCTAAGGATTTTATCAGGTCTTTTGGGAATTGGCTCCCCGGTGTCGGTTCCTTCCGCGCCCTGGTGGTAATAAGGTCCACCAGGGGAATCGGCAGAGGACACCCAAGAGGTAAACGGGCCCGTTTGAATGCCTCCAAGAACGGACTCGTCCGAGGAAGACTTGGGGCAGACCACCCCTAATACGGGCATTTCCATGATGTCTCGAAGGAGATCCTCGGGGTGACCGTGGGGAGCCTTCCCCTTCCTCCAAGTCCGTGTCTTCAGTGAGAGACTCAGGAGTCAATGTGCCTCCTTTTGCACGTATGCTTGCGAGCCTCCTCTGGGGGCTGTCAGAGGAGTCCTCAGCAGCAATTTGCTCCATAGGAGCAACTTGGGGCACAAGCGGGCTGTCCCAGGGGCGGATGGTGGAAGCCTGGCCCAGTGCAGAGGCGGGGCGGGGCGAAGCAAGTGCGGGGTCCGGAGACCCTCAACAGAGCCCTCTCCACTACATCAAAAGCCGAAGGCCGACCTCGACCAAAGGATCCGACAATCGGCTCCGCCGGATCGAAGAGTGGATCGGGCGGCGCGGCACTCGGATCCGAAGGACAGTGCGCTCCGACACAGGCGGCGCCGAAGGAGCACTGATCCCCGGATCCGGCTCGGATCCAGGCTCCGAGATCGGGTCCGGCGCTTTCGAGGGCATGGTCGGATCGAAGTACCCAGTACTATCGGATCCGACCTCCCCTCGAAGCTGCTTTCGGCTCCAGCTGCTCGAACCCGAAGCGGGTCGGAGAAGAACAATAGGCTTGAAAGGTGTTGAGCTCCCGGGGCAAACACTCCCATCTGCATCTGGGCCTGGATGAACCTTAGCATCATCCGGTCCAGATCAGCATCGAGCTATGGGTAGATCACGATGAGGCTACCGAGGTAGGCCTGGAATGCCTCCTCGATAGCCTCGCCCGGAGATCGGGTCTCCTCCTCCTCAGGACCCGGTGAGAAGCACACAGGTGACGGGCGAAGGAGGACCCGCTCTAACAAGGAAGCGGGGAGAAGCCCACTTGGCTGGCGGGGCGAAACAGAGGTCTCGGCCGCCCGGCTTGGTGCTTCTCCCTCCGTCCTTTTAGATGCATCCCTCTCCTGTCCTGAAGCGGGAGTTTGAGTCCCAGGAGCAGGAGGGGTGCTACAGAGAACAGCTGCAGCAGGAGTCCCGAGAAGGGAGGGCGGGGGGGAGTCCGGTAAAGACCCGCCAGGACCAGCTTGGACCTCCGCTCCTCAGTGCCCTGGGGTTGAACCCTGCACAAATGGAACAGCCAGATGTGAGGTGTTCGCCAAGACACTAACACACCGAGTGTGGCCATCAGCGGTGAGAGCTTATGGCCACGGCATTAG
>NC_056743.1:1222921873-1222925492 GCF_019279795.1 Protopterus annectens
CAACTGGTGAAGAGTCAGCATCTTGAGTTTTGGTATCACCAAAAAGGTGTTTAGAGTAGACCAGTCCAGGATAGGATGCCATGAATTGTCTTTTCTGAGTACCAGGAAAAATCTTGAGAAGAAACCTTGTCCTTTCTCCTCTTCTGGTACCAAATGAATAGCCTCCTCTTCTGGTACCAAATGAATAGCCCCTATGCTTGAGACAGAGAGAGAGACAACTTGTTTTTGGGCCTCTGCCCACTGCTTTGGAGGTAGAGCCGGCCAACCACTTGGAGTTGGTAATGTGTGGAAGTGAAATCTGTATCCTTGGGACACTATATTTAAAACCCATTTGTCCTGGGTAATGAATCCCCAGTTCTTTGCATGAAGTGCAATCTCTATCTCTGCCCCCCCCAAAGGGGCAGTCAGTTGAGAGGTGCTTGGAAGTTTTAAAAATAAGTCATTGAGACAGTTTACCATAGGGAGGGGAGTTTTATTACTCCCAGATTTGAAAGTGGAGGCCCCCCACTGCTTAGTCCTGTACGTCCCCTGGGACTGAAGCCTGGGTGCTCCGCTGGGTTTGGACTGAGAAGGTCTGGAAGAGGCAGGAAAAGACCAATTCTTACAAGGCTAATGCCTACTAAATCTTGGAGGCTGTACTTGTAAAAAAATATCTAACAGTTTGCAAAGATTTAGCTTTTTCCTCCATCTTTTTAAGAACTTCTTCTGCCTTGTTGCCAGACAGGTGGTCCTGATTTAAGGGAGCATCCAGTAATTTTGCTTTAACATGATCTGGTAAGGATTGCTCCTTAAGCCAAGCATGCCTCCTAAATACAGACCCAGTTACCGCAGCCCTGCAAGATGCCTCTAGTGAATCAAAACCACATTGCAATGTATGTTTACCAACTTGTTCAGAAGAATGCATTAAATCCTGTAAATCCTTATTTTTAGCACAAATCAGGAATCAACATAATTTTCTGTTTAAGCAATCCAATACTATGCTGCTGATACTTCAACATATGAAACTGGCAATTCAAGGCTCTAATGGCCAAAGTTGCAGAAGTGTATACCCTCTTCCCCCTTCTATCCAGTGCCCTGGAGTCTCTATCAGAAGGGGTAGGATTTTTGGCAGTAGTAGCTTTAATGCCCTTGGGTCCCTGTGAAACTGTTTCAGGATCCGCAGTAGGATTTTTGAAAAGGAACTTGTGAGTCATGAACCCTGCAATATCTATCAGGTTTTCTGGAAGCAGGGGGTGAAGAGTCAGGGACCATGCTAGACTCCAAAAAGGCATCATCAACAATGTCCAGTACAGGAGGTATAGCTAAAGGCCTGTGCTGGGGCAGAAGTAAGAAATCCCTAAGCCTCTTTAGAATCGGAGAAATCCTGACTTTCCCAACAATGCTTCCTGAGTATGCAAAATTTTACCAAGAGATAAATCCTCTGGCGGGGGAAGCAGAGGGAAGAAGAGGGAATAGAGTCCTCAGTATCAGAATCCTCATAGGTAGATAAGGCTAAATACTGGTCAACAGAGGAAACAGAAATTTCAGAATTCTGGTCAGAAGTATCATAAGCAAACTCAGTCCTAGGTCTCTTAGAGGGGGAAGGTTGGCTTCCCCTAATTAAAGTAATAAGGTCTTCAGCCATTCTTACTTATTTTTTAGGCATAGAGGCCTGACCATGCGGTCTGGCCGTCAGTTTTCTAGGCATGACGCGAGTTTTAGGCCTTGAAGAGGAAGATGGCATCTGTTTAATATGCAAATCAGTAGGCCTGAATACACTCTCAGAAGCCAGTGCCTGCACAATGGCTCCGGACCCATCCAAGGTACAGACATCCGCAGGTTCCACAGCTGAAGCATCTCGTGGCATACTGGACTTGGACTGAGTCTCCGTAGAGGCCTGCGAATCTGAAGTAGCGGGCATCAGGGGCTGCAAAAGCACCTGAACTGGCGAACTGGGCGGCCTGTCTCGGTCTTTATCTTTGCATTTTTTTTTTCAGAATGTTGGTAGTCGGATGGCATACCCAAGACATATCAGGATAACTGAACCAAGCACCAAAATATTTAGAAGTGCAAATATACAGACAATGGATAGTCTGTGGTTTAAATAAGGCACAAAACCGACAGCGAGGTACACCATGGTCAGGGCTTAGGCAAGGAATACAGTATGAATGAAAATCTTTGAGGCATTTGCTTTCCACAAGAAATGCAATTATTTACTTTTACTTGACATCAGTTTAGAGCAAGAAAAAAAGTTTCCCCAATGGGGTACTTAGCTTTTAGTTGAAGACTTCAGTTCTGAAACTCTAAAACAAAAATTTCAGGAGTCGGTCGACCGGCACTTGCTTAATGCTTCTGCTTCAGGCACCGCATGGCAAGAAAGACTGATGTGATGACGTCAGCTGCATATTTTATACCCCTGACGACCTGACGTCATGGAAGAAGAAACATGAAACTGACATAGGACCCAAGACTTTGTTAATCAGGCCAACTGAGGGCTACTGCAAGCAGATAACCCAAATGTGATAACTGCAACAGTGAAACACGAAGATCATACCTTGCTAACAATACAAACACCTTGTTTCTTACTTATGGACAGGAAATGCACGCAATGTAGATACTTCCTAACATCAGTGTTTTAGGAGCCTACACAAAGCTGCTCTGTTGCTGCCAACCACAGACACAGTGGTTCACGTCCATCCATGTACAGGAATCTCCAAGGATTAAATATTGGGCACCAGTCTTAGAACTTCACTTTACAACAATTACTATGAGTGAATCTGGAGAACCCTGGGATTAATGCTGCCATTATTACCAGATGTTAAGGCCAATGGGGGAACGATGAAGCATACACTGAAATCATTTGTTAAACACACTGAAAAAAATAGGTTTCAAAGATGTAATGC
Source organism: Protopterus annectens (assembly GCF_019279795.1). NCBI lineage: Eukaryota > Metazoa > Chordata > Ceratodontiformes > Protopteridae > Protopterus > Protopterus annectens. The sequence goes on from NC_056743.1 coordinate 1,222,924,756, forward strand.
CTTAAATGACCAATGTGGACAGCCTCTCATTTTCTGTGAAACTTCCCCAAAACAGAGAAGTAACCCATATTCCAGCTAAAAAAGTTGATAAAATACTAGCATTTTCAGGAGAAAAATGCTACTCTGCTTCAATGCACGATTTTTTTCTAAACCTCTTTCACAGGATGAGTGAATAACAAAATTTCCAAGTGAAACGGGGGGGGGGGGACATTTGATGAACAATCTATTCTGGTAATATTTTTCCAAAACTGCTTTTACCATGAATTTTAAAAGCTAAACCACGATATCTGTTTTTCACATCATATTCCAAATCACACCAAGATGCTTAAATTGCACATTTTTTCATGTCCAAAAAGTTACCTTTCACATTACTTCCGGTTACCACGCACTTCATCTTGGACACATTGGGAATCCAAATTAGGCTGCTGTCTTCCTATCTAATAAATGACAAAGTGGCGAATGGCTTGTTGCTTAGGTTGCAGAACATTCCCTATGAATAAAAAACAAAAACACAACACATGCATTATGACATTATGAAACTGTGCAAGGAAATACACATTCCATGCAAAAAGAGACAAAAAAGAGGAAGGAAAAAAATGCCTTTTTTCAAACCCTTTTTAAGGGCCCCAAAATTTTTAAAGGGGAAAATTTTAAAAGAAAAAGGGAAAAAATTGAAAGCAAAAATAAAAAAAGGGGCCAAAAAAATTTAAAAAGTTAATTTTAAACCAAAAAAAGTC